>NC_133399.1:71999866-72302896 GCF_047511655.1 Castor canadensis | reverse complement strand
ATACTAAGCCAAACCCTCTATGGGTGAGGAATGTACACATTTATTCAGGGTTATTTATATGGAAGAAGTTGAGTGAAGGAAGGTAGATGCATGTTTAATTCAATTAGGTTAACAGTTTACTTCTTACTGAGCAGAGGACTTTTTCAGGTCATACATAGTCCTTATAAATTCCTTAAAAGCTTTCTTTATTTTACATGGTTAGGAAATGTACATACCACCATAATATGCTACTGAATTAGGGAATAGTTGAACTGTTTATACCTAATGCCAGTTCACCTTCTAGTGTGAATTTATAAAATATGCAATGTGATTTATTTTTTAAAATTTTATTTTATTTTTGAGTGAGCATACATTAATAGTACAAGAGAGTTTCACTGTGATAATCCAACACATGAGTGGTGTACTTGGAACAGTTTCACCCCGTTCACTATATTCCCATCTTCCCCTCTCTCCTCCCTCTCTTTTTACAAGCATTTGGTGAGTTTCATTATGCTGTCTTCATATATATGTGTCACATTTTCTTTATCCAATAATCAATTGTTGGGCACCTTGACTGATTCTATAGTTTGGGTCTTGTGAACAGAATTGTAATAATCATGGGTATGCAGGTATCCCCCTTGTATATTGATTTACTCTCCTTTAGATATATGCCCTAGAGTGTGATATGGTGGAGTCATAAAGTAGGACTATTTTTACCTTTTTTGAGGAACCTCCATACTGATTTCCATAGTTTACCTTCCCACCCAGAGTGTATGAGGGTTACTTTTCCTTCTGCATCCTCACTAGCATTTTTTTTTAAATGATTGCCAATCTAACTGGGGTAAGATGGAATCTTAGCATAGTTTTGACTTGCATTTCATTTATGGCTATGGATGCTGCACAATTCTTCATGTATTTATTAGCCATTTGTATTTGTTATGAGAACTGTCTGTTCATCCATTTGCCCATTTATTAATTAGATTATTGGTTCTATTGCTATTTAAATTTTTGAGCTCTTTAAATATTCTAAATATCAATCCTTTATCCATTGAATAGCTGGTACAGATTTTCTCCCATTCTGTGGGTTGTCTCTTTATTCTAGTAATTGTTTCTTTTGATGGGCAGAAACTTTTTAATTTGATGCAATCCTATTGGTCAATTCTTGGTCTTATTTCCTGGACAATTAGAGTCCTATTCAGAAAATAATTACTTAAGCCAATATCTTCCAGAGTTTTCCCTATGATTTCTTACAGTAGTTTCAAAGTTTTAGGTCTTATGTTAAGATCTTTGATTCATTTAGAGTTGATGTTTGTACAGGATGAGAGATAGAGGTCTAGTTCCAGTCTTCTGTATATAAATAACCAGTGTTCCTGACACTATTTGTTGAAAAGGCTTGTCTTTTCTCCAGTGTATGCTTTTGGCTCTTTTCAAAGATCAGATGGTGATAGCTGTGTTGTTTTTTCTTGGTCTTCAATTCTGTTCCATTGCTCTTCATGTCTGTTTTTGTACCAGTACCATGCTGTTTTTGTTCACTGTAGCTCTGTGGTATAATTTGAAGCCTGGTATTATGATATGTTTAACATTGCTCTTTTTTGCTGAGGATTGCTTTTGCTAGTCAGGGTCTTTTGTGCTTCCATTTGAGTTTTAGGATTGATTTTTCTATTTCTGTGAAGAACGATATTGGGATTTTGAGGGGCATTACATTGAATCTGCAAATTGCTTGCTGTAGTAAAGCCATTTTCACTATATTAATTCTGCCAATCTACGAATGTGGGAGGCTATTCCATCTCCTGGAGTCTTCTTCAATTTATTTCTTCAAAGGTTTTATGGTTTTCATTGTAGAGGTCTTTCACCCTTTTGGTTAAGTTGATACTTAGGTATTTTTTTTGGCTGTTGTGAATGGAATTGTTTTCCTTACTTGTTTCTCAGCCTCTTCATTGTTGGTACCTAGAAAAACTACTGGTTGTTGTATGTTGATTTTATATTCTGTTACATTTCTGGAAGTCTCTTAGATCTAGGAGTATTTTGGTAGAATCTTTAGAGCCTTTGAAGTATAGAATCATATCATCTGCAAATAGGAATATTTGACTTCTTCCTTCCCTATTTGAATTCCTTTTATTTCTTTCTCTTGCCTTATTGCTCTGGATAGGATTTTCAGTACTATATTGAATAAGAGTGGGGAGAATGGACACTTTTGTCTCATTCCTGACTTTAGAGGAAAGGATTTCAGTTTTCACTCATTTAGTATTATGTTGGCTGTAGATTTGTCATATATAGCATTTCTTATGGTGAGGTACATTTCTTCTATTCCTAGTTTCTTCAGAGCTTGTATTGTAAAAGAATGTTGAATTTTGTCAAAGGCTTTATCTATCATCTATTGAGATGATCATGTGATTTTTTTCCCACTTGATCGTGTTTATGTGCTGTAATTGCATTTACTGATTTACATATGTTAAACCATCCTTGTATCTTTGGAATGAAACCAACTTGATCATGGTGTTTGATCTTTTTAATGTGTTGTTGAATTTTGTTTGTAAGTATCTTATTGAGAATTTTTGTGTCTATGTTCATTAAAAATATTGTTCTATAATTCTCTCTCTTTTTAAAATTGTGTCTTTGTCCACTTTCGGAATGAGTATAACACTTTCTTCATATAATGAGTTTTGTAGTGTTCTTTCCTCTTCTATTTGATAGAAAAATTTGAGAAGCATTAGAGTTAGTTCTTCTTTAAAGGCCTGGTAGAATTTGGCAGTGAATCCATTGAGTCCTGGGCTTTTCTTTGTTGAGGGACTATTACTGCTTTGATCACATTGGTTCTTATAGATCTATTTAAGTGGTTTATATCCTCTTGGATCAATTTTGTTAGGTCAAGTGCATCTAGAAAGTTATCTACTTCTTCAAGATTTTCTAGTTTATTTGAATATAGGCTTTCAAAGGATTCCCTCATGATCCTCTGGATTTCATTAGTATTTGTTTTGATATCCCCCCTTTTCATCTCTAGTTCTATTAATTTGGGTCTTTTCTTTTTCCTCCTTTTGTTAGTCAGATTGACTAACACTTTATCAGTCTTCTTTATCTTTTCACAGATAAATTTTGTTTCATTGGTTCTCTTTATAGTTTTTTGGTCTGTATTTCATTAATTTCTGCCCTAATCTTTATTGTTTCTTTTCATCTGCTTATTTGGGAGTTGACTTATTCTTGTTTTTCTAGTAACTCGAGCTGAATCATTAGGTTATTTAATTGAGATTTCTCTGTTTTTTGATGTATGTGTTCACAGCTATAAATGTTCCTCTTAGCACTGCTTTTGTTGTATTCCACAGGTTCTGGTAGGTTGTATTTTCATTTTCATTAGATTCGAAAACCTTTTTGATTTCCCCCCTATTTTTTTCAATGACTCACTGGTCATTCAAGAATGTGTTGTTCATTCTCCATGTGCTTGAATATTTTCTGAAGTTTTTTTCCACTGTGAGTTCTAGTTTTATTCCACGATATTTTGATAGAATGCAGAGAATTATTTCAAATTTCCTATATTTGCAAAGACTTGCTTTGTGTCCTAAGATCTGATCTATTTTGGGGAAAGTTCTGTGGGCTGCTGAGAAGAATGTGTGTTGTGCAGCTGCTGGATGATATACTCTGTAGATGTCTGTTAAGTCCATTTGGTTGATAGTGTCATTTAATTCCGAAGTTTCTTCATTGATTCTTTTTGTCTGGATGACCTATCTATTGGTGAGAGTCGGGTATTGATAGTCCCACTATCATTGTCTTGGGGTCTATATGTGCTTTGAAGCCCAGCAGTGTTAGATGAGTTTAGGTGAACCAACATTTGGTGCATGTATGTTAGAAATTTTATTATGTTTTTTGGGTGGTACTGGGGTTTGAACTTAGGGCCTCATGCTTGTTAGGCAGATGCTCTAGTACTGGAGCCACTCTGCTAGCCCTTTTATTCCTCTTTTTTCTTTGTCAGAGAACTCTTTTTTAAATTTTTAAAATTTTTTTTGCACTTTATTTTATTATTATTTTTTCTTTTATTATTCATATGTGCATACAAGGCTTGGGTCATTTCACCCCCCTGCCCCCACCCCCTCCCTTACCACCCACTATGCCCCCTCCCTTTCCCCCCACCCCCTCAATACCCAGCAGAAACTCTTTTGCCCTTATTTCTAATTTTGTTGTAGAGAGAGTATAAGCAATAATAGGAAGGAACAAGGGTTTTTGCTGGTTGAGATAAGGATAGCTATACAGGGCATTGACTCACATTGATTTCCTGTGCGTGTGTGTTACCTTCTAGGTTAATTCTTTTTGATCTAACCTTTTCTGTAGTTCCTGGTCCCCTTTTCCTATTGGCCTCAGTTGCTTTTAAGGTATCTGCTTTAGTTAATGGATGATTCTCTTCATTAATATGAAGTGACCTTTTTGTCTCTTTTGAATAATTTTGGTTTGAAGTCTATTATCAGATATATGTATAACTACTCCTGCCTGCTTTTGGTGTCTATTTGCTTGGAAGATATTTTTCCACTCTTTCACTCTAAGCCAATTTTTTTTGTCAGTTAGATGCATTTCTGATCATTTTGTTTTCACTGGGACTGGGATTTGGGTGATTACCACATCTGTACTGTTTGAAAGTAATGGTCTTGGAAGAATTAGAGTGAAATTGCAGAGGTCAAGAGCAGTGTTTCTTAGAAATTTAGGCATCAGGAATGGTGCTCTTGTCAAGCACTGGCTCTAGGAGTGCAACACAATTCTGTGAAGACTTAGCAGTTTTTTGGAGATGGGCATTTCTCTGTACTGATCAGACTGTTTACATTAAACCCTGCATATCTCATTTTCCCATTCCTCCTGGAGAGTTAATCAGGTGCCAGTTATAATATAGTTCATGTTGGTAGCAAAATGACTTGGTGTTTTCTCTATGGTTTACTGTTTTTAACTGTGACAAAACAAATTGTTGGCAAATAACTTTCAAAATGAGTGACCAACTGAAAATTGTACCTTGTTATTTGCTTAGATACATGCCAATAGGTCTCTATCAAGTGCAGAACACTGAGGAGACATGTTTTGGTTCTATGATCTGAGAGATCAGAAAGGTGGATCTGTAAACTTTAAGACACTATGTTTTTCAGAATGCTATAAAATATAATTACAGCATAATACCCATATGTAGAAATAGCCATGCATGATGCTTAATTCAGAGATGTGGGTTTCAAGGACAAAATTGTTATCTCATTCATTGTGTAGTTTATTTGTTCAAGTAGTAATATTTCCAGAAAAGTTATTTTTTGGTGAAAGGTCCTTGACATTTTTTCCCCCTGTTAAATTGTTCTATGAATTTTTGTCATCAAACTAATGAGGGCAGACATAGCCTTGAATACAATTATTTCTGACTACTAATCAATGTGGCATCTATGAAATAAATAAATTTTCAATTTGAATTAGGTCAAGGACTTCTGTTTAAATTTTACCTTACTACATTATAATAAAGTGCTGGAAAATTTATTCTTCTAGTGTGATAATGATGGTATAATTCTGCCTAAATGAAGGCAAGCTACTGATGACCAAAATTAATAGAAGTCTGAATTTGCTACATCAATGGCCACGGATTAGTAGAAGGCTGATGTAATATCCCTCACTATTTTGGACTAGTTAAACCAGCTTATTAAGGAGATACATGGTGCATAAGGTTATTCTTCTACACCCCAGATATGTAATTTGGTGCACCTCTACTGAAATTCGGTACTAATTCATATTTGCAATTGTGGTTGTAATTCTAGAACAAGGTTGTTCTAGAAGTTCCCTTTTGAAATACCCAATTGTTGGGATCCTAATCTTGTCTTCCCATAAGTTGTAATTCCCTTGTAATTGCACACTCATGGAAAAGAGATTCCACTCCAGGAAAATGTCTTTGACCTTCTTTGTTCAGCAATTATCACACCCTAGCAACCTCAGCTACTTTTCCCTCCATATCTTTCAATAGTTTAAATAATTTCTCTTTTTATATTTAAGTTTCCTAAAGTTAATGTCATCCTTGATCCTGTATCTAAAAGCTCTTGAGATTCTTGAATATTGTTCCTTATTCAAAGCAGGTCACAAGGTTTAGGGTCTCCTCAGGCGAACCTGATGTTTAATGGACTTGTATGTTAAGGACTATGGGACAATTTGTCCTTCCCTTTGAGAGACTGGGTCTGATCCCCATTTAGAGATCAGAAGAAATCATAGAAAATGCTTCAGAAGTTGTTCTTTGTTTCTTATGTTCAGAGAGAAGTTTATCCTTAAGATTTGCGAAGTCCGTGTCTCAGTGTTCCTTCTCTTGGCTCAACTCCCAGTGATTCTGAAGTGGTTTGCTACTATCTGTGTGGAGGATTTGGCAAGGTTGCTGCCATGGTGATTCTTATGTTCTATTGAAATCTTAACAACTTGCCAATGTTTCTTTTATGAATTTTGGGTCATATTAGCCCAAATTTAAAGACTCTTGTTTTAGCTACAGGGAGTTACTATTCAGATAATGTTTAACATTAAAATCCAGAGATTTTCATTAGCCAATTTTATAGCAATTTCTTGTGAAATTCATGCTTAGTAGGAAGCTTTTCAGGGGGTGGAAATAATAAACCTTTGAAAGCAGACTAAGACAATCATCTGTGCTTTTGGGTCTACCTAGCCTGTTGATATGAATAGTAGCTATTTAAAGTTCCTCCTTTTCAACCTCTTGATCCTTTGCTTATTAGTTTTCACAGCCAGGGTTGCAAATCAGCTCATCTTCATCTGTACACTTTCCCCACCCAAGAAACAAAACATTAATTTCTACAAAGTGCTCACTTTTCCCCCCTCACATATTGCATTCATTATCCTTTTGTATTGTGGTAAAATAATCATAACATTTTAAGTGTACAGTTCTATGACACTAAATCCATTCACATTATTGTGCAGCCATCGCCACCATCCACCTCTAGAATTTCATCTTCTCCAAGTGAAACTCTGTGCACTTTAGTCATTAAATCCTCATTCCCCTCTCTTCCCAGATTCTGGTAAATGCTTTCTATGAATTTGACTACTTTAGGAACCTCAAATAAGTGGAATCACACATTTGTCCTTTTGTGACTAGTTCATTTGCTTAGCATAATGTTTTCAACAATATGTTGTAGCATCTGTCAGTATTTACTTCCTTTTACAGGCTGAATAATATTCTATCGTATGACTGTATCATATTTTATCTGCTCATTCACTCACAGATACATGAAGACAGGGTCTCACTATATAATATAGGCTGGCCTCTAACTCAATATGTAGCCCAGGTTGACCTCAATCTTCCTGCCTCAGTTGTCTGAGTGCTGGGATTATAGGCATGCACAACCACATATAGTTTAAATGTTCTTAAATAATTTTTATTGAGGCATAATTCACATACAGTAACTCACAGACTTTAAGTATGTGTTTCATGACTTGAAAAAATATATACACCTGTGTAACCATTGTCATACTCATGACATAGAATATTTCCATCAGCTCTGACTATTCTTTGATAAGAACAGAAGCTCTCTGAAGTTTCTCCTTTCTAACCCTTTGCTTATTATTGTGGGCAAAGTGGGGAGGTCAACCCACTTTACTCACAGAAATAGGGAATCATTGATGTGCTGACTGCCACTGCAGATTAGCCTTTTGTTTTCTAGAATTCAGTACAGATGTTCCTTGTTTCATGATGGGATTATGTCCCAATAAACCCATCATAAATTAAAAGTATCATAAGTCAGAATGCATTAATCCACCTAATCTATCAAACATCATTGCTTAACAATGTAGCACTTCCATAGAGTATCATTGTTTACCCTCATGATCATGTGGCTAACTGGGAGAGTGTTTGATACCACACACGGCTAGCTCAGGAAAAGATCAACATTCAAAATTCAAAGCACAATTTGCACTGATGTGTATACTGAATGTGTATTGTTTTCACACTATAATAAAGTTGAAAAATCATAAGTTGAACTCTCCTAAACCAGGAGTTATCGTATACATGGAATCATTTACTATAGTAACTCTATAGTATTGCATGTATCAAGTTCCTTCTTTATTGCTGAGTAGTTTTCCATTGTAAGGATAAAGCATAATTTGTTCATCTATTAAAAATTAGAGCTTTGTTTTTTCCAGTTTATACTTATTATGAATAAAATGTATTTTCTCTTGGACAAATATCTAGGAATTGCTGAAATGCATTATAACAAACTGCTGCAGTTTTCCAAAGTGGTTGTACCATTTTACATTTTTTTATTCATTTATTCACATGTGCATACATTGTTTGGGTCATTTCACCCCCTGCCCCTGCAATTTCCTCCCACACTCCCTCACTTCCAGGCAGAACCTGTTCTGCCCTTATCTCTAATTTTGTTGAAGACATAAGCATAATAAGAAAGACAAAGCATTTTTGCTAGCTGAGTTAAGGATAGCTATACAGAGAGATTCTTAGCATTGAGCCATTGGACTTGGGTTACAACCCAAGTACACTGGTACTGATCCCCTTCTCGTGTTGACGTCTGTCGCTTTAAGATTTCTGTATTAGTTCCTCTGGAGTGGGGACATCAAACGCTTTCATGTTTTGGGTTTTCTACCTATCCCCATACCTCCCATATGTGCTCTCCCCCTGTCATGTGACCCAAGTCCAACAACATTGCTGTATTTGCCCTAGATCCAAGTCTGCATATGGGGGAGAACATATGATTTTTGCTCTTCTGAGCCTGGCTAACCTTGCTCAGAATGATGTTCTCCAGTTCGATCCATTTACTTGTGAATGTTAAGAGTTCATTCTCCTTCAAGGCTGAGTAAAAATTCCATTGTGTATAAATACCACATTTTCTTCATCCATTTGTCAGTAGTGGGGCATCTTGGCTGTTTCCATAACTTGGCTGTTATGAATAGTGCTGCAATAAACATGGGTGTGCCAGTGCCTTTGGAGTAGCCTGTTTTGCATTCTTTTGGGTATATCTCCAGGAGTGGGATTGCTGGATCATATGCCAGATCTATGTTTAGATTTTTAAGATGTCTCCAAATGTTTTTTCAGAGTGTTACACTAGCTTGCATTCCCACCAGCAGTGTACAAGGGTTCTTTTTTCCCCACATCCTCGCTAGCACCTGTTGTTGTTGGTGTTTTTGATGATAACTATTCTAACAGGGGTGAAGTGGAATCTTAGTGTGGTTTTGATTTGCATTTCCTTAATGGCTAGAGATGGTGAGCATTTTTGCATTGTTTTTTGGCCATTTGAATTTCTTCTTTTGAGAAAGTTCTGTTTAGTTCAGTTGCCCATTTCTTTATTGGTTCATTGATTTTGGGAGAGCTTAGTTTCTTAAGTTCCCTATATATTCTGGTTATCAGTCCTTTGTCAATGTATAGCTGGCAAATATTTTCTCCCACTCTGTGGGTGGTCTCTTTAGTTTAGAGACCATTTCTTTGGTTGTGCAGAAGCTTTTTAATTTTATGAAGTCCCATTTGTCCATTTTTTCTCTTAGTTGCTGGGCTGCTGGGTTCTATTGAGGAAGTCCTTGCGTATACTTATTAATTCCAGAGTGTTTCCTGCTCCTTTCTGTACTAACTTCAGAGTTTCGGGTCTGATATTAAGGTCTTCAATCCATTTTGAGTTGATACTAGTATAGGCTGATAAACATGGATCTAGTTTCAGTTTCTTGCAGACAGATAACCACTTTTTCCTGCAACATTTGTTGAAGAGGCTGTCCTTTCTCTGTCGTATATTTTTGGCACCTTTGTCAAAAATAAGGTGGGTATAGTTGCATGGATTCATATCCTGGTCCTCTATTCTGTTCCACTGGTCTTCATATCTGTTTTTGTGCCAGGACCATGCTGTTTTTATTGCTATTGCTTTGTAATGTAGTGTGAAGAGTATTGTGATACCTCCAGCATTGCTCTTTTTGCTGAGTATTGCCTTGGCTATTCGTGGTCTCTTGTGCTTCCAAGTGAACTTTAGGGTAGATTTTTCATTCTCTGTGATGAAAGTCATTGGGATTTTGATGGGAATTGCATTAAACATGTAGATTGCTCTTGGTAGTATAGTCATTTTTACTATGTTAATTCTATCAATCCATGTGCATGGGAGATCTTTCCATCTTCTGTAGTCTTCCTCTATCTCTTTCTTCAAAGGTTTGTAGTTCTCCTTATACAGGTCATTCACATATTTTGTTAAGTTTACTCCAAGTATTTGGTTCTTTTTGAGGCTATTATAAATGGAATTGTTTCCATATATCCCTTCTCAGTTTGTTTGTTGTTGGTGTATAGAAAAGCTAATGATTTTTGTAATTTGATTTTATATCCTGTCACCTTGCTATAGCTGTTTATGGTGTCTAGGAGTTTTTGGTTGAGTTTTTTGGGTCTTTAAGGTATAGGATCATATCATCTGCAAATAGGGATATTTTGACAGTTTCTTTACCTATTTGTATTCCTTTTACTTCTTCTTATTGCCTAATTGATCTGACCAGAAGTTCCAGTACTATGTTGAATAGGAGTAGGGAGAGTGGGCACCCTTGTCGCATTCTTGATTTTAGGGGAAATGGTTTCAGTTTTTCTCCATTAAGTATGATGTTGGCTGTAGTTTTGTCATATATATCCTTTACAATGTTGAGGTATATTCCTTCTATTCCTAGTTTTCTTAGAACTTTTATCATGAAGTGGTGTTGGATCTTGTCTAAGGCTTTTTCTGCATCCATTAATATGATCAAGTGGTTTTTGTCTTTGCTCCTATTAATGTGCTTTATTACATTTATACGTTTGTGTATGTTGAACCACCCCTGCATCCTTGGATGAAGCCAACTTGGTCGTGGTGGATGATCTTTCTGATGTGTTGTTGGATTCAGTTTGCCATTATTTTATTGAGGATTTTTGCATCAATGTTTATTAAGGAAATTGGCCTATAGTTCTCTTTGTTGAAGGTGTCTTTGTCTGGTTTTGGGATGGAGTAATATTGGCTGCCTAAAATGAGTTAGGCAGTGTTCCTTCCCTTTCTATTTTATGGAACAGTTTAAGGACGGTTGGTATCAGTTCTTCTTTAAAGGTCTGATAGAATTCAGCAGAGAATCCATCAGGTCCTGGACTTTTCTTTTTGGGGAGACTCTTTTTTTTTTTTTTCATTTTTCTTTTATTATTCATATGTGCATACAAGGCTTGGGTCATTTCTCCCCCCTGTCCCCACCCCCTCCCTTACCACCCACTCTGCCCCCTCCCTCTCCCCCCCTCAATACCCAGCAGAAACTATTTTGCCCTTATTTCTAATTTTGTTGTAGAGAGAGTATAAGCAATAATAGGAAGGAACAAGGGTTTCTGCTGGTTGAGATAAGGATAGCTATACAGGGCATTGACTCACATTGATTTCCTGTGCGTGGGTGTTACCTTCTAGGTTAATTCTTTTTGATCTAACCTTTTCTCTAGTACCTGTTCTTGGGGAGACTCTTGATTGCTGCTTCAATTTCATTTTGTGTTATAGATCTATTCAGGTGATTAATATCCTCTTGGTTCAATTTTGGGTGATCATATGTATCTAGAAATCTGTTCATTTCTTCAAGATTTTCAATTTTATTAGAATATAGGTTCTCAAAGTAGTCTCTGATGAT
This sequence comes from Castor canadensis, assembly GCF_047511655.1. Taxonomy (NCBI): domain Eukaryota; kingdom Metazoa; phylum Chordata; class Mammalia; order Rodentia; family Castoridae; genus Castor; species Castor canadensis. The sequence goes on along the minus strand of NC_133399.1, from coordinate 72,291,319 downwards.
TTACTGGATTTCCGTGGTGTTCATTGTTATCTCTGTTTTTGCATTTCTGATTTTACTGATTTGGGTTTTTTCTCTCCTCATTTTAGTCAAGTTTGCCAGGGGTCTGTCAGTCTTATTTATTTTTTCAACCAGCTTTTTTTTTTCCTTTTTCTTTTATTATTCATATGTGCATACAAGGCTTGGTTCATTTCTCCCCCCTGCCCCCACCCCCTCCCTTACCACCCACTCCACCCTCTTCCTCTCTCCCCCCATCAATACCCAGCAGAAACTATTTTGCCCTTATTTCTAATTTTGTTGTAGAGAGAGTATAAGCAATAATAGGAAGGAACAAGGGTTTTTGCTGGTTGAGATAAGGATAGCTATACAGGGAGTTGACTCACATTGATTTCCTGTGCGTGGGTGTTACCTTCTAGGTTAATTCTTTTTGATCTAACCTTTTCTCTAGTACCTGTTCCCCTTTTCCTATTGGCCTCAGTTGCTTTAAGGTATCTGCTTTAGTTTCTCTGTGTTAAGGGCAACAAATGCTAGCTAGTTTTTTAGGTGTCTTACCTATCCTCACCCCTTCCTTGTGTGCTCTCGCTTTTATCATGTGCTCATAGTCCAATCCCCTTTCAACCAGCTTTTTGTTTCATTGATTCTTTGTATGGTGTTTTTTGTTTCTATTTCATTGATTTCAGTCCTTATTTTTATTATTTCTCTCCTTCTGCTTGTTTTGGGATTTGCTTATTCTTGTTTTTCTAGGAGTTTGAGATGTAGTATTGGGTCATTGATTTGAGATCTTTCTGACCTTTTAACATATGCACTCATGGCTATAAACTTTCCTCTTAGGACTGCCTTTGCTGTGTCCCATAGGTTCCAGTAGGTTGTGTTTTCATTTTCATTAACTTCCAGGAAACTTTTAATTTCCTGTTTTATTTCATCAATGACCCATTGATCATTGAGCAATGTGTTGTTCAACTTCCAATTGTTTGCATGTTTTTTACTGTTGTTTTTGTTGTTGCGTTCCAGTTTTAATGCATTGTGAACAGATAGAATGCATGGGATTATTTCTATTTTCTTATATTTGCTGAGGCTATCTTTGGGCTCTAAGATATGATCAGTTTTGGAGAGGGTTCTATTAGCTGCTAAGAAGAATGTATATTGTGCAGAAGTTAGATGAAATATTCTGTAGATATCAGCTACATTTATTTGATCTATGGTATGATTTAGTTCTAGAATTTCTTTATTGATTTTTTGTTTGGATGACCTATCTATTGGTGATAGGGGGGTATTAAAGTCTCCTAATACCACTGTGTTGGAGTCTATATGTGCTTTTAGGTCCTTCAGGGTATGTTTGATGAAATTGGGTGCATTGATGTTGGGTGCATATAGGTTGATAATTGTTATTTCCTTTTGGAGTATTTCCCCTTTTAATAATAGGGAGTGTCCTTCTTTATCTCATTTGATCAATGTAAGTTTGAAGTCTACTTTTTCTGAGATAAGTATTGCTACCCCTGTCTGTTTTCAGGGGCCATTGGCTTGGTACATCTTCTTCTAGCCTTTCCCCTTCAGCCAGTGCTTTTTTCTGTTGATGAGATGGGTCTCTTGTAAACAGCAGATTGTTGGATCTTCCTTTTTAATCCAGTTTGGCAACCAATATCTTTTGATGGGGGAATTAAGTCTGTTAACATTCAGTGTTAGTATTGATAGGTATGTGTTGATTCCTGTGTTTTAGTTGTCTTTGTTGTTTAAGGGTTTGATTCTGTGCAGCTGAATCATTGTTACTCTCTATTTTCTTGCCTTTTCTTCTCCTGTTGTTTGGTATTGCTTGCCCTTTCATGGTTTTGTTTGCTTTCACTTTGTGTGTGCAGAATTCCTTGAAGAATCTTTGGTAGTGGTGGCTTGGTGGTCATGTATTGTTTTAGCCTCTGCTTATCATGGCAGACTTTTATTGCTCCATCTATTTTGAATGATAGTTTTACTGGGTAGAGTATCCTAGGGTTGAAGTTGTTTTCTTCAGTGCCCAGAAAACCTCACTCCACGCTGTTCTTACTTTTAAGGTTTCTGTTGAAAAATTAGAGATAACGGCAGAGCAGGTTCTGCCTGGAAGTGAGAAGGGTAGCAAGGGACAGGGTGGGGGAGGGGGCATGGAGTAGAAATGACCTAAACAATGTACACACATGTGAATAAATAATAATAATAATAATAATAATAATAATAATAATAATAAAGGTTTCTATTGAGAAATCTGCTGTGATTTTGATGGGTTTACCTTTGTATGTTATTTTTTTTTCTCTCTTACAGCCTTCAATTTTCTTTCACTATTTTCTGTGCTTGTTGTTTTACCATTTTACATTTAAAAGAACATTGTATAGGAGTTGTAGTTGCCTAACATCCTTGTTAATTCTTGGTATGAAAGGTCTATTTAACTTTAGAAATTCTAGTGGTGGAGTAATATTGCACATTGTTATAATTTGTACTTTAAATGCATTTAATTTAATTAATTCAATTTCCAGTGACCAGTTATATTGAACATATTTTAATGAGCTAATTTGCCATCTGCTCATCTTCAATAAAACATCAGTTCAGATGCATTGCCCATATTTAGTGGGTTATTTATCTTATTGAGTTGTAAGGGCTCTTTATATAGTCTAGGTATCAACATTTTTTGAATACACAGTTTACAAATATTTTATCTCAGACTGTAGTTTATCTGTTTTTTATTAACAGTGTCTTTTGATGAGCAAAAGTTTTGTTTTGATGATACAATTTATTGATTTCTTGTTTGCTATTTATTTTATAGTGAAGAAATTTTATCAAACACAAAGTAAGAATTTCTTCTATGCTTTCTTCTTAAAGTTTTTGTCAAAAATAATTTTAGCTTCTATGTTTAGGTCAGTAATCCATTTTCAGAATTTTTTAGAATATTAAAAATGTTAGAATATTAAAATATGTATGATGTACATTTCCTATACATATCAGTTAAAGATATTTGAGAATTTATATACATGCCTCTTTAATTATCACAGTGCTAAAAGTACAAACTCAAGAGCAATTTTAAGATGTATACTTACAGATGCATTGCATAAAATTGTGAAAATATCTTGAGCTATTAATATACTTTGAGCCCCTCCCATGGCTTATTCTTTGCTCTGGAGTCTTATTCAGAAAAAAAAATCTAATTTGGGTTCTTTCAGATACTACAATGGAATTTAAAGAGTGAGAACTTTGTTAGGCAAAGCCCTTGGAATCAATAATTGTGGGAGAAAGGACAAGGAAATAAATGGGGCAGGAGATGTTGGACTGTGCTGTAGCCATCACATCAGACATCACATTGTCCATCTTGACAGTGAGTTTTGGAGCTACAAAGGCCCTAACACACTGGGCTGAATTGGCTGAAGACTTTGACCAATGCTTGGATCAGTTGCTGGGTGTGGATCACCCCAGGAAGTATAGCTTTCTGTAAGTCAGGTAGTTTTTGAATGGACTAACAGAACTTGGGCAGTTAGGCAATAGACAGAGGAACATAGACAATGCATCTCCCTGTCATAATGGTCTATCCCTTGCTGTTTAGAGTCACATTTCCATAAGCATTTGGAAAGTACTTTCAGGATTCCATCTGGCTTCTTCTGGGGGCAGGGGAAGTTTTGAAGAGGAGTAGTGGTAAGATAAACCTTAGTTCCTGTTGCTGAAGTTGTTCTCAGAGCCTCTGTAGGGAGGGATAATCCCTAGAGCATTATCCAATCCAGATTCCCCTCACCCCTATTTACTTTTCTGCTACTCTTGGTGACTTTGGATGGTGAGAATCAGACCCCAGCACTGAGGACTTTATACTCCTTGTCATCATGCCTTTCTCAGGCTGGGATTGCTTAAATTATTCATTTGCTTTAACTTTTTTCAAGGTATACTAAGGGATGCCTACATCTGTGTTTTGCACAATTTTTTTCCATGTTCCAATTATATAACAGAAGCCTATCTCTTCCTGATGATCAGGGCAAAATACCCCTTCTAAGATTCCTCTTCTTAGGTGCTGCTGGTTCTTGGATACAAGGAAAATGAAGTGCCAAAGACAGTCATAGTTCATAGCTTAATGGGACATTTGCTGGGTCCTCTGGAAGAAGTATTTCTCTTTGGGTACCAGGATCTCTAAAACTGTAGAGCCAAGAGTTTTGGGGATGGGATGTATGAATTCCTCAAATGATTTTGAGAGTGATGGCAAACATGGAACTTTCTCTCTACATTTCTCAGTTCTTTATTGTTGGGGACATAATGCAATATTGAAATCTTTGCATTGTAATTTATGTTGCCTTCTGGAGGATATGGGCCCTTCCCTGAAAAGCAACATCTCTAAACTAGTCTTCCACACATGCCTTTATGAAGTTATTGCAACATGATCAGGATGTCAGTTTATGGATGGTGTAAAACATTATGACTGGTGCAGCCTTTTGTGACAGGCTTACTCCCACATCCTACTCTGCCATATGTGGGATCTTGTGAATGTAGACCAAAGTCTTGGTTAGTGATAGTGACAGAGGCGCTTTGGGCAGAAAAGGCAAATGGCTATTTAGAAAGTTTGTTCCTATCAGAATCAGTCATATGCTGTTTCTGGGTAGAAGTAGCCAGAGGTTAGACAGTTTCATTAAAGAATGGTGCCATATCTTTAACTCTGTTACCATGACTACTTTTTCATGTGTCCATTGTTTTAGCATTGGAATGGCCAAAAACAGAGGCTGGCTGACATCAACAGGCTAAGTCATTTTATCTACCCAGTTTCTTAGGGTTGGAGCTCCTCCATGGTGGGAACTTATTGATTTAAGCAAAGTTATTTTATAGGGAATAAGCTGTAGCTGAGCTATCAGAGAGGACACATGAAATGAATTCTAGGAAGGATTGTGTTTACTCTGTGATTCCTGGAAGATGTTCTCTGTTGTCCTCAATAGACTCAAAATAGTTATACCCATTTTAGACATTCTGGTGATGGCACATATGTGTGTTTTTAATAAAATTGGAGTGGAGCAGGAAATATAGAAGGAGAGAATGGAAGGATGGTAGAATGTCTTTTGTGTTGGCTGTTTATGCTAAGAAGGAGTAATGAGTTAGTTTTTTATTTCCACTTCTCAGAGAGGCAAAAATGAAATCATGTCTACCATAGCCAGTTCCATACACACTATGTATTAATAAATATAATATAAAATATATATGGTTAAACATTTAAATAACATTATTTTTCCTTTTGAGAAGAAGAAAATATGTGCTATTTATTTATTCTAAAGGCAAAAATGGAATTTTTAGAGTTTGGATATACCCTCCCTAACATAGTTGAATCTCCTCATTTTACAAACAAGGAAAATCTTTTATCTTATTGATTCTATTCAATAAAGTCATGAAACATTCTCTAGTTCATAAGTCAGTAAGTGGATCCCTATGCTTTTATAATGCTCTTTTATGATTTTGGCCGGCAATGATGAAATTAGCATGTTTTGATCTTTGTGTAAGTTGTTCAGAAAGAACTTAAAAGCAGCATTTAGGAAAATCCAAGTGCTGAAACATTTAAGATATGCTTTGTGGTCTCAGCTTTCTGTGATTGCCAGCCAGGAAGTTTTCTGATTAAGATAGCTTGCCAATTTCCTGCCAAATATATTATTTATTACACTAATGGGGATTTCCTATTGGAGATGCTAAAGACAAAATGTTGCTAACACCATTTCCCTTAAAATAATAAACATAGATAAGTTGATGCATTCTAACAAATTAAAAACAAGGACAAGAAAGAGTTCCATAAAGACATATAAGTATATTATTAAGTATACTTATTGAAATATACTACATTTAGTTGGATTAGATAGCTCTTATTCATTATTGATCGTACAACTTGAAGCTGAATATAATTTAATTTATATTTCCTTTTTCTTAGATCTTTTTTGTCAGAATGAAATAACTTTCAGCAAGGACTGAATTTTGTTGGAATGAAATGGCAGTTTGAAAATTGGGAGCACAAAATTTAGAATTTCATGAGTAGTATCTCCAAAGGGAGATAGGTTTTAAGTATTTAGTAAAGAATATATACATGTAGGTAATTAAGTTAACAAACATAGATACATACATATATATATATATGTATATATATATGGAAATATCACACTAACCCCCCTGTATAACTATCATAAACTAACAAAAATGTCCTATTTTAATAAATGAAAGACAGGAAAGTAAAACAGGTCCTATCCAGAGGTGGGTATCAGTAGGAGGGGGGAGGGAATAAAGAAAGGGTAAAGGAGGGTGAATATGGTAGAAGTATTTGTGAAAATAGAATGACAATACCTGTTTAAATTGTTCTAAGAAGCAGGGAGGGAGAATAAGGGAGAAAGATGGAGGGGGGTGATTCTAATTAAGATACATTGTAAGCACTTATGTAAATGTCACAATGTACCTCCTGTACAGCTATAATACGCTAATAATAAAAATACTGAATAATTAAAAAACTCATAAAAGAATATATACGTGTAGATATTTAATTTAACAGAGACTCTAAATTATAGTTTTCACTGTATAGCAAAACACAAATAAATGTAAATATGTATTTGTATATTATTTGCAAAATTAAAATAAATTTTATAATTAGAGATATTATAAGTTCTATAAAGGAAAATGACAAGATATTAAAGAAAAAAAACCACACAGGCAACTCTTTCAGTCGAGACAATCAGAAAAGTCCTTTTTTGTGGGAGGCAGAATGTGTATAAACAGCAAACCTACAAAGAGAATGAAAAAAGGCCTTCAATTGGGAAAGAGTATGATATATAAAAGAAACTAGAAAAAAAGATAGGATGTCTAGAGTAGTTAGTGAGGGCAAATGAGATGGAAGAGGTTGACATGGACTGGCTATATCATACAGGCCTTGTGGGATATACTAAATTTTTTTGTGTATTTTTTTTAACATAGAAGGATTTTAATCAGGAGAGTGACACCATGTCATTTATAGTTTTTAAAGACCACATTGGTTTTAGTGTGACATTTGACTGGGGGAAGAGTAAAAGAAAAACAGACATTGTTAGAAGACAAATGTGTCAGTTTAAGTTAAAGAATTGGCATATATTGAATGGAGATAGTAGCAGTAAAATGGAAGATAATGTACGGAGCCATGGTACTTTGATCAGTGGACTGTAATAATATATTAAAGATAGGAATAAGAGAGAGATGTGTCAAGAAGTGTTCAGGTTTTTGGCTTAAGTAAATGTGTGTGTGTGTGTGTGTGTGTGTGAGATAGCATCATTTATTGGAAGAATTTGAAACTAGAGGAGAAAGTGTTTTGGAAGAAACTGCAGAGATCCGTTTTGGAAGTGAAATTTTGTGATGTTAGGTAGACCAAATGAACAGGTTAAACTAGGAATTGAACATATAGGCCTGGAAATGTCGGCTAAAATATACCATCTATATTACTGGAATATAGATGGTAGGGAGAAAATAATGAAAGTTCCAAGTCATATTGGGTCAGATGGAAGAGGAAAAGTTATCTAAAGAGAGAGCAGGGAGACACTAGTTAAAAAGAAAAACAGCAAACTTCTGCATCATATGGTCTATGAAAAGTCTACTTCTAGGAGAAATGAATAATCAACTGTGTTGTGACTTACAAAGGGGTCAAATAATGAGGAAGAAAAATCCTGATTAAAATTGGCAGCATCAGAATCAATGCTGATTTCAAGAGCTAGAGGGGCAGTTGTCAGATTACAGTGGGCTGAAGAGTAAAAGAGAAATGAGAAAGCAGTGAAAAGATGTAGAGACAATTTGTGATGTATACCATTGGTTGACCACCCAATAGGTATTTCTCAATGCTATTGAATTCATGTTCTTTTAATGATATTTGAATGGTCAAGTCCTGCAAAGAAGTGTATTTTCTAACTTGTAGGGAGTGAGTTAATGTCTAAATCATTCATTTTTCCGTGTGATTTGTTTACTATGAGCATTTCACACAAGCTTGCCAATATCTTCTTCCCAGTATTAAACTTAGGGCAACACTAACATTCTAATATCAGAGTTAACAAAGCAGCTTCAATTTGCGGACATTTTTCAACTTCCAGCACTGATTATATTCAATCATTCTATCCTACAAACCCTTTTACTATCTAATAACAACTATAACAATGTGCTTTATGTATATTTCAGTTATACAAAAGCTTGTGAGGCATAATTACTCTTATTTTTCAGAAAAGTTAATCAAGACTTAGAGAAATTAGGTAAAATGTCTATGGTCATAAATAGGAAAGTAAAGAAGCAATCATTAACTTAGTCCATCAGAAATTTTCATTCTTTGCAAAATAGAGCATGCTATATATTGCATTTATCCAAGGAGAGTTTTACTCCTGTGCTCGTCTACACTTGTCTATTTTCTTCTTTGCTTAGACTTGCCCTTTTGATTCCATTGGCTTTCAGCCAACTACTGCACAGGAAGATTAACTATGTTGATTTTGCCAGTCCGACCCTACTATGATAAGCTTTCTCTGAACATTCTGGGGGTGGTGGTGGGCTATTTAAGTGCTGATTATTTAATGCTTCTTAACTAATAAGAAGCATTACTTATCAATTTTATTATCATATAACTTTATATTAAAGGAAAGAAATTCATTGTATACTTATAAAATTGAATCAAGGAAATATTGTATAGAATTACATAACACTGACAGAGCCTAATTTTGGTAGAACATTTAAATTTTCTTTTGGGAAATATGCAAATACAGAGTGTTTTGTAAATGGAGAGTAACTAATTTGGGCAAAGTATACCCTGCTAGTAATCAGATAGGCTTTTAAGACTCTGGTACTCTGAAACCAGAGTAGGGCTCATAATTTTTTGAACTGTTTCCTTATCTGTAAAATGGGCATAAAGTTATCTTGATTTCAAGACTGAAACTCCAATAAAACAATGTAAAACTGAGTTTCCTGCTCAGTGTAAAATATTCATACCAGAGGCAGTAATTATTTTAGGTACTGTACTAATAGTTTATTATATAGGTGGTGGAATAGTTGCATAAATATATAAATATAATATAAAATACATAAGTATTAATAAAATATGTGAAAATACTACAGAAATATTGAATGATGGATATGGTTGAGAATAAGGCTAGAGTATTAAAGGTAGAAAGCATTAAATACATTATTCATAGTAATGTACTTATTGCAAATTTATAAGTATGAGAAAGATATGATTATATATAAATGTAATAAAGATCATAGTTTTTGAATGAATTGGAAGGGTGAATATAGAAGTTACAGAGATCAGTTATCTTGCTATTTTCAAAATGCAGCAGAGACATGGTGAGTTTCAAGTAGAGCAGTACACAAGGAGGAAGAGTTAGTATTTCTGTTAACTATAGTTGTTTGTACACAACTTTGAACTGAGTGGTTGCAGCAAAGTGATTATTTCTCATCAATCTGTGGGTTGGTTGGATATCTTCACTGATAGAATTGCTTGAGTTTGTACCTGTGGTCAATCACATTATGACCAGAAAGCATGCATGATTCCAAGATAGATTGACTCACTGATATGTCTAGATGTTGACTAAGGCCTCTGTCCTTTCTATCCATGCAGTCTCTCAGTCTTACAACTGAATTGACTTCCTTATTTCATAGTGGTATCATGGCATAGTTCCAAGAGAACAAGCCCAAGGTACATGTGCTTAGCAAGTCTTTATTTGGGTCACATTTGCTGATCCCAATGGCCAAGTCAAATTGTCTGTCTAAATGCAGTGAAAGAGAGACTTAGAATGCAATTCATGAAGGCAGGAGTGTGACTATTTTAATCTATCACGGATGGTTTAAAAAATTTTAGAGGAAAAATTGATGAAAAATGAGATGTAGTTAATAAGAACAGGAAAGATTAAAAATGGTTCAGGGAAAGAATATATAATGGTGTATTAATATAAGCAATGAATACAATAGGAAGATTTGTTGATAAATGGCCGGGAGGATTGGATTTGAGTATTTAAAGTTGGAATTGCTGGCCATGAAACATACAAAAGAAGTTCACTTTAAGAATGTGCAAATAGAGACTGGAATGCTGAAGAACATTCTAAAAAGGGGATAGATATTTGGGGATCATTGGATTATAGGCATGTAATACCTTAAAGGAGAATTAGATTTCCTACATTGAAGGGAAAAAACAAAAAAGTGGACAAGGATGGAATTCAGAAACATTAATATTTAAGAAATAAAGTAGCAGGAATAGCTAGCAAAGGAAGCTGAGAAAGTGAGGTCAGAGAATAAAAAAGATAAATAGTGACCAGAGAATCATGATAACGGAAAGTCTTTTAGAATATAAGGTAGATTACAAAAACCCCAACAATCCATGCTGTGCAATGCATGATACTTACCTATTAAGACAGAATTACAGCCGGGTGCCTGTGGTTCATGCCTGTAATCCTAGCTACTCAGGAGGCAGAAATCAGGAGGATCATGGTTCAAAGCCAGCCCTGACAAATAGTTCGTGTGATCCTATCTCGAAAAAACCATTCACAAAAAATGGATAGTGGAGTGGCTCAAAGTGTAGGCCCTGAGTTCAAGCCCCAGTACCACACACACACACACACACAAAATGACAGTTACAACTAAGCCATTCTTTGAAATTTCCTTTGCATAAAGGGCTTGCATTAGCCTGACTTTTTTTTTTTTCAGGGAAAAATTTAGTGATAGGTACATTTTCAGGTGTAAATTCTTAACTGAGCATTTCATACTGAAATAGAAAGTTAAAAGTAGTTGAGACACTCTGAATAATCACTTGGAAACTACCAGTGACTATCCTGAGAAGATACAGAACAGGAATGACAATCAATCTCAGAACTGCTTGCAGCCATAGTATAATACTGCTCCTGAATCTGACTGGCCAATATTAATAGAAAAACCCAAAGGAGTAGTGAATATCACTGTTGAAAGGGAAGTTGGAAGATACTTAAAAATTTAGAAAGACAGCTGTTTCTAAATGTTTGTCACTTAATTTTGAACCCTTAAAACTTTCCCTTTAAAAAAGTATGAATGGTACTGATGTGAATGAGATGATGTCATACCATACCACCACACGGTATCCAAGGGTGCTCTGTGGACGAAAACATAGACATAACTTTGACACAAAAGTCTCAGGAAGCCCATTCAGATATGACTTTAGACAATGAGTTTCTTGAGTCATATTTTGTTGGCTACATGAAGGAGTGGCTATAGGGTCTCAAGGGTTATGTTAATCTCTATTATTGTTGACTTGTTTATTTTTCCTTTCAATTTTGTCAGTTTTGGCTTCATGAATTTTGAAGGTCTGTTGTTACGTGCAAGTATGTTGATAATTATTACCCTGATGTTAGGGTACTCTCATCACTATAAGATATCTTTTTAAATCTCTAATAACAATTATCTTAAAAATTGATTTCCCCCCCCCGCCCCAGTTTTAGGATAGCCTCTGCAGCAGTCTTTTACTTGGAAACTCTCAATGCCTCACATGAGAAGAAACAGCACAGGAATCACAATCAGTCTCTGAACTGTGTGCAACTACAGCATAAAATTACTCCTCGGTCTGATTGGACAATATTAATAGAAAATCCAAAGGAATAGTGAATGTCACTGAATAACTGTTGAATAGGAGGTTGAATGGTATATCTTTTTACATGTTTTTTTCCATCCTTTTACTTTCAAGTCATTTGTGTGTTTAAATCTAAAGTGTGTTTGTGGTGAACACATATCATTGAATCACTTAAAATTCATTCTGCTGATATAGGCCTTTTGATTTGGTTATTTTTATCCATTTAAGTTTAATGTAATTGTGGATGAGGAATTATATATGTGTACAATTTTGCTATTTCTTATATATTTCATGTTTTTCCCTTCATATCCCCATTGTTGCCTTCTATTATAAATAAATCTTTTTATGTACCAGTTATTTCTATTTCAATATTTCCTGAGTTATAATATAAACTTACATCAGAATGTATGGTCCTTTACTAGAATCACCAAAATTAATTGGCATAAATAAAAACATTTTTGCTTTATCTTAGATTTACTCTATCAAAATCTTTGGAGGGGTTATGAAATTTGCTTTTTAAAAAAATGCACATAATTCCCATGCATATGTACAGGAAAACCATTTTTCCCCATTCTTAAATATTAGCAGAAGAGGAAGAAACCTAAGTTAATTAAGGCTTCAATATGCCAGTCTCCATGCTAGACATTTAAAATGTATCATTTTATTTATTCTTCACAAAAACCATATAACATTCATATTATTTTCCCCATCTCTGGTTAATTAACATTCCCAAGGACATAGAGATACTAAATAGCAGAGCATAAATTCAATTTCAAGGTTTTCTAGTGAACAAAGAGGAAAAAGGAGACCCAGACAATGTAGCACTAACTTAGATAAAAAAATTCTTAAAAAGACATTAAAGAAAAGAGAATATATGTGCTTTGTTTTCTCTTTGTGGTAAAAGATTCTGCTGATTGTTTTATGCAAAAAGGCTTAGATGTGCAGTTTTGAATTCTGGTACTAATACACATGAGAAAAATCAAAGTTTCCTAATACTGAAAAATTGTCTATGCTTTATAAGATTCAAAATGCCTACAGTTTTATATGCATGTCCTTTTAAGGGTGTTTAGACTTTTTTTTAAGCTTTATTTTTATATATTTTTTCTTTTTTTTTTATTTGGAGATACTAGGCTTTGAATTTAGGGGCTTACTCTTGCTTAGGCAGGCATTCTACCACTTGAGCCACTCAACAAACTATATATTTTTCTTTGCTATTAATTTAATCATCAAATATTTGAGTGCCTACCATGGCTAAGTGTTACATGCCAGAGATTCTGTAAACTGCATGCACTTTTGTGGTAAGTAATAATAATACTATCAATGAGGTATCTTATTTTACAATGAGAAAGCTGAGACCCACAGATTTTAAGTAATTTGAACAATGGTGGCTGAAGAGCCTATATTCTTAGGTACTAAACATTGTGTGGCTTACTTCTACTATAATTATGTACTGCTAATGTTAAATAAACTTTGAATTATTAAAAATAGTCTTTGAAATTATTTCATATAATTTCCATTTCAACTTCTAGAACCTATACACCTCCAGCCTTCCAAAGTTTCAGTAGCAAGTTAACAATGTGATTTAAAATTCCATGAGTTTTACAGATTTAGTTCCCTTGAAATTAAAAAGGCACATATAGCACACTTACTATGTGAAAAAGAATCAAGCCTTGGATTCTATGTCCTGTAATTTATGTGTGCCCACAGATTGTAGTAAGTGGAGTGTAAAGAAAAAGAGAACACAGTGGGAGTGAGAAAATGTTTGTGTTTTGATTTGCTAATTATTAGCTGTATGATCGTGGACAAATAATCTTAATCTTATGAAAATATGTTTGTTTCAGAGAGTTGATGTGAAGATCAAATAGATAATATGACATGTGAAATTATTCTGCACTTGTAAATTGGGAGCCATCGATAACTTTCCAGATATTTGAACTTTGTGCTTTAGAATCATCTTTGAAAAAAAATTAACTATAATGGATCCTTCCTAAATAGTAGAAGATAGAATTAATGACACCCAAATCCATGTACCTTTATAAATCTGAAAATAATAATTTCCATCTTGTTTTGACAATATGTGTCTACAATAGTGGTGACCAGTTATCTGACAACTTTACAAATGTTACTCCTTGTTTTAGTTGGTTCATTTTTCAAAATAGGAATAATTCTGACTTGTTCATTTATTGTTAAGGTTATGTCAGATAAGGCATTTTGTAAATATTATCCATGATTTTGGGAGCAAGTATTTTGCTCAGCAATTAAACGAGTAGCATTTTAATGCAATTTTGCATCATATTTAGAAAATTAATAAATTATTTTTTAAAGAAATTTTAGGTTCACAGCAAAATTGAGCAGGAAGCAGAGAGAATTCCCATGTCTCTGGTGGCCTCATACTCGCACAACCTCCCCCACTATTGGCATCTCCACCTACAGTTGCACGTTTGTTACAACTCATGAACCCGCAAGGGCACATCTTTATCAGCCTAAATTCATAGTTTACATGAAGGAACACTCTTGGTATTGCACATTGTATGGGTTTTGACATATGTGTGACATGTATCCATCATTACAGTATCATACAGAGCATTTTCAGTGCTCTGAAGAAGCTTCTATTTTGTCAACTCATTTCTCTCCCCTAACTCCCAACTTCTGGCAACCACCAGTTGCCATACTGTCTCCATAGTTTTGCCTTTTCCAGAGGGTAAAATTGTTGGAATTATATATTATGTAACCTTTCATATTATTTAAAAAAAATTTATTAATATGCATTTACGTTTCCTCTATGTCCTTTCATAGTTAACAGTTCATTTCTTCTCTCTCTGTCTCTCTGTCTCTCTTTCTGTGTCTCTTTCTCTCTCTCTCTCTCTCGTGATACTAAAGTTTGAACTCAGGGCCTCATGCTTGCTAAGAAGGTTCTATATCACTTGAGCAACATCCCTAATCCCCGCTTATTTCTTTTTGATACTGAATAATATTCCATTCTCTGGACATATAAAGCTTATTTATCCATTCACCTACTGAAGGACATCTTGGTAGCTTCTGGGTTTTGACAACTGCATAAGGCTGCTGTAAGCGTATACATTCAGGGTTTAGAATGGATGTAAGTTTTCAACATATTTGGTAAAATAACAAAGGGTTCAATTGCTAGGTCATGTGGTAAGAATATGCTTAGTTTTGTTCAGAAACTGCCAGAAGTGTCTTCCAGTGAAGCTCTACCATTTTATATTTCCCCCAGCAATGATTGATCGTTCCTGTTGCTTCCATCCTTCCCAGAAGTTGGTACTAGTGTTTTGGATTTTGGCTATTCTAATAACATGTAGTGGTATCTTGTTTAAATTTTCAATTCCCTAATGGAATGTGATGTTAAACATCTTTTAATAAGCTCACTTACCATCAGCATATCTTCTTTGATGCGGTATCTGTTTAAGTCTTTGTCCATTTTAAAATTAGCTTTCTTTTTGTGGGGTTTGAACTCAGGGCCTTGTACTTGCTAAGCAGGTATTCTATCACTTGAGTCATATGCCCTGCCCTTTTGTACTTTTGTTATTTTTCAGATAGTAGCTTGTGATTTTACCCAGTACAGCCTTGGGGAGGGATCCTTCTACCTATGTCTTCCTATAGAGGGTATCACAGGTGGGTGCCACCATGTCTGGTTTATTTGTTGAGATGGGGTCATGCTAACTTTTTGCCCTGGCTATACTGAAACCACAATCTTCCTGATCTCAGCCTTCTAAGTGGTAGTTGTTTTATTTTTAAGATTTTTTTCTGTATTTTGGATAATATCCCTTTATTAGATGTGTTTTTGTAAATATTTATTGCATTTTGTGGCTTTGTCTCCTCATTGTCTTGACGTTATCTTTCATAGAGTAGAAGCTTTTAATTTTAGTGGACTCTAGCTTAATGACTATTTCTTTCATTGTTCATAACTTTGGTGTTGCATCTCAAAAGTCATTGTCATCCCAAGGCTATCTTTAGTTTTGCAGCTTTATATTTCATATTTAGGTCTAGGATGCATTTTGAGTTATTTTGGGGGAAGTCATATAAAGTCTGTGTATAGATTAATTTTGTTCCATCATTTGCTGGAAAGATCGTCTTTGCTGCATTGTAATACTTTTGTTCTTTTGTCAAAGATCAGTTGAATACATCTATGTGTATCTCTTTTTTCGGGGCACTCTATTCTGTCTCATTGATTTGTCTATTCTCTCACCAATTTCATATTGTCTTGATACTGTAGCTTTATGATAAATATTGAAATTTGTCAGTCTTCTAGCTTTGTTCTTATCCCTTCATAGTGACTATAGTGAGTTATCTGTTCTGCTTTTTTCCTCTCCATAAAAAAACAATGGAATAACTTTCTTAATAACCATAAAATAACTTGCTGGGATTTTGACTGGGATGTGTTCAATGTATGTACCAAATTAGGAGAAATCAATATCTTAATAACTTTGAGTTTTCCTATGTATTTATTTAGCTTTTATCTCTTTTTGACAGTTCTGTAGTTTTCCTCATACACATCTTTTATGTATTTTTTAGATTTATCATTAATCATTTCACTTCCTGAGTGATAATGTAAATAGCATTGTGTTTTTCTTTTCGAATTCCACTTGTTTATTGCTGATATATGGGAAGTGATTGGCTTTTGTATTTTGACCTTGTATCCTGCAACATTTCTATAATTGTGACAGTTCCAGAAGGTTTTTTTTGTAGATTATTTTGGATTTTCCACATAGATGTACATGTCATCTGTAATCATAGTTTTATTGCTTTCTTCTGAATCTATATACCACCTGCTTCATTTTCTTGTCCCATTGCATTAGCTAGCTTCTCCAGTATGATGTTGAAAAGCAGTTGTAAGAGGGACCATTCTTCTTTGTTTCTGATTATATCAGGAAAGTAAGTTTCTTATGATTATGTGTGATTTTAGTTTTAGGTTTTTGGTAAATATTCTTTATCAAGACTGAGGGAGTTCTATTCTACTTCTAGTTTACTGAGGAAGTTTTATCATGAATGGCTTGTGGAAATTGTCAAATATGTTTGTGTTTATCGATACAATTATGATAATTTTATATTTAGCTTGTTTATGTAATGGATCACATTAATTGATTTTTCTTATGTTAAACCAGCCTCGACCAACTAGGATAAATCAACTTGGTTATGGCACGTAATTTTTAATACATTATTGGACTTAATTTGCTAATATTTTGTTGAGGAATTTTGTATCTATGTTCATGAAATATATTGATTTATAGTTTTCTTTTAATGCCTTTGGTGTTGGTATGAGAGTATTGGCCTTACAAAATGAGTTAGGACATATTCCTTTTCCTTCTATCTTCTGAAAGAGATTGTAGGAAGCTGGTATAATTTATTCCTTAAATATTTGATAGAATTCAAGTGTACCCATATATGGGGCTAGTACTTGATGTTTTGGAAGGTTATTATTGATTTTATTTTTCTAATTGATACTTGTCTGATTAATTTTTAAAATTTCTTCTTGTGTGAGTTTAGGCAGATTAGAAGTTAGCCCTTATCAGTTAGTTTATAAAATTGTGGGAGTGGAGTTGGTCATAATGGACTTTCACTATCCTTTGAAAATTCGTGGGATCTGTAGTGATAGCTGCTCTTTTGAAATCTGACATTAGTAATCTGTGTCTTCTCTTTTTTCTTATGTAGTCTGAACTTTGATCATTTTTAACGACCATTTCAAAGAACGATGGAATGAGGGTGCAGCTACGCTGTAGTGCACTTGACTAGCAGGCCCAGGGCCAGAGTTTGATCCCCAGCACCACAAAACCGGCGTCATCAACAAACACAAAAATACAGAGAAAATACCTTTGGCTTTGTTGATTTTTCTCTCTTGATTTCCTATTTTCAATTTCTTGATATTTTGTTCTTCTATTTTTTTCCCCTTGCTTTTTAATTTTGGATCTTCTCTTATCATTTCCTCAAGCTCAGTATTTCTTTACTCACCCATGTCTAGTACACTAGAGACCATTAAAGCCATTCTTCATTTCTGTTTGATCTCTAGCTTTTATTTTCATTCATTCCTAAAATTTCTTTCTCATGACATAGCTTGCTCATGGTAGTGTGAACCCTATGACTGTATTCCCCTGACTTTTTTTATTTTCAATTGACACATAATTTGCACATTTATGGGTTAAAGAGTGACAATTTGATACATGCATAATGTATCATATGATGCATAATGATCAAATCAGGGTAATTAGTATTTCCTTCACCTTAAACATTTATTATTTCTTTGTGTTGAGAAATTTAAACTCCTCTCTTCTATTTATTTACAAAATGTATAGCAAATTGTTACAAACTATAGTCATTCTACTGTGTTATAGAACACTAGAACTTATTTCTACAATCTAACTGCATTTTGATACTCATTTCCACACTTACTTTAACCCACTATCTTATCCTCCCTACTCCCAGTAACCAATATTATATTCTCTGCTTCTATGAAATTAATGTTTTTACCTTCCACATATGAGTGAGAACATGCCAAAATAGATAAGTGGGATTGTAGCAAGCTAAGGAACTTTTGCACAGCAAAGGAAACAATCAGCAAGGTGAAGAGAAAACCTCCAGAGTGAGAGAAAATATTTGCAAACTATTCATGCAACCAAGAATTAAGATCCAGAATAGAAAAGAAACTAAAAAACACAACAACAACAACAAACCAATTAAAAATGTGGGAATAATCACAATAGAATTTCTCAAAAGAAGATAAACAAATAGCCAAAAAGTATAGAAAAAAATGCTCAACATTAGTAATCAACAGGGAGTTACAAATCAAAACCACAATGAGATATTATTTAACCCCAGGTATAATGGTTATTATAAAAAGGTACCTTATATATAGTATACATAATACCCTCTCTCTGTAATACATATGTATATGTACAATGCAATATTATTCTTCCATAAAATGAGTGAAGATCTATCATTTGCAGCCACATAGATGGAACTGGAGGACACTATGCTAAGTGAAATAAGCCAGGCACAAAAAGATTCACACTCTAAAAAGATGCACACCCTCTGGAGTGTTTAACTATCAGACTTCACCACACAGTCTCCAGCACCCCATCAATTGCAGTTCAGGTTTTCCTTCTACAGCATTGGTTCCTACAGAGGTTTCTGCTGTGGTAAGTTGTGATTCTCTCTCTCTCTTTCTCTCTCTCTCTCTCTATCTCTCTTTCTCTCTCTCATCTGTCTTTTCAACTTTGAGGGCAGTAGTTTGTCCTGTGACTTCACTTCTCAGACAGACCTAAGAATATTTAATTGTATGTCAGTGAGTTTAGGCTTTTAGTTATTGTTAGGACTAGATGTAATAGCCACTTATATGTATCTTCCATTCTTACCTGAAAATGAGAAAAAGCCCTTTTTTAGATTTTAATATGCATGGCATGATTACTCATTACAATCACTTTCACATAGATACGAAAGACATGAGCAGTTCTGTAGAGAAGGCAGTTCATTTAATTGATGAATGTAATGATAGGCTCTGATGGTCTCATTGTAGGACAAAAGAATGAGTGTCATCTTTGAGTGATATTATAATGCCACAGCATTCCAGCAGTCCCCTTAATGAAGACTGTATCCTTCGTTACCTTGATGACAAGGAAGATGGTGTTAATGGTCATGGTTATGGTGGTAATATATCAACTAACTCTTGCTGAATACTAATTTTGTAACAGTTACTCTGTGAATGTACATGGTGATTTCCATATTAACATATTTAGATCTTACCATAGTCCCATAAAGCAGTAATTGTTTCTTATCTTATTGACGAAAACTCAAGCCTAGAACTTGCTCAAAATATTCAAGAAAATTATCCAGTTCATACCGCTTAGGAAATGCTGGGCTTGTGTCTTCTCCTTCAACATATCACAGCCCAGAGCCTGACATGTTGATCACTATGATAAGAGCTATTGAAAAAAAGGTAATCAAAAACCATGAATCAATGATACAAAGTTGGGTCTTCAAAACGATAAATAAAATTGACAGACCTTTAGCCAAACTAACCTAAAGAAGAAGGCAAAAATCCCATAAAATTAGAGGTGAAAGGGATATCACAACATTAGTGAAATTCAGATCATTAGGGAACATTCTGAAAACATAGGAAATGGATAAATCTCTAGACATGTTATAACTTACCAACATTGAACCAAGAGGTTGTAAACAACTTAAACAGATTTATAATGAGTAATGAGATTGAACCAGTAATAAAGAATCTCCCAAAAAGGAAAGCCAAGGGAAGGATGGATTCACTGCTGAGTTCTATCAGACCTTTAAAGAAAAACAAATACAAATGCTCCTCAAATTAAAAAATACAAAGGGAAGGAATGCTACCATACTTATTGTATGAAACCAGTATTGTCCTGACACAAGAACCTGATAAGGACACAATAATAAAAAGTTATCAACAGATTTCCTTGATGAACATAGATGCAAAAATTCTCAATACTGTACTTGCAAACTGACTTCAACAATACATTAAAAAGATCCTATACTATGATCAAGTTTGTTTTATTCTAGGGATGCAAGGCTGGTTCAGCATATGCAAATCAATAAAAATAAATACAATACATAGACAGAATCAAGAACAAAAAACCCACAAGATTATCTCAAAAGATTCAGAAAGTCTTTGACAAAATTCTACATCCTTTCCTGATAAAAGCCCTGAAGAGATTATTAATATACACTAACAGAAAAAAAAGAAAAGCTAATCAAGAACAACCTTTTTTGGGGTGGGGGCAGTCCTGGGGTTGAACTCAGGGCCTCATGCTTATTAGGCAGACAGTCTGCCACTTCAGACATGTCCACAAGACCCCACTTTTTTTTTTTTTTTGCTTTAGTTGATTTTTGGATAGACTCTCACACTTTTTGCCTGGGACTGGCTTAGGATTGTGATCTTCCTACCAATGCCTCTTGCTTAGGTGAGAGTGTAGATACATGGCATGTCACCCAGCTTATTGATTGAGATGATGTCTCACTAATTTTTTGCCCAGATTGACCTCGAACCATGATCCTCCTGATGTCTATTCATCAAGCAATTGGAATTGTAGGTGTGTGCCACCATGCCCCTTCTCAAGAACCATTTTAAAAAGAGGCTATAAATACGTATTTATGTGCATGAAATTCAATGGCAATTGTTGAAATTGGGGGAAACATTTTTATTGATTCATCTGTACTAAGAATTGTTTAACTTGGACCATCGGAATGGTATCAGTTAAAAATAATAATCTCACAAAACAAATTAAAAACTTTACTACATTTGAGTAAATTAAAACCCAGACTTGGTAAACCCCAAGAAATTCATGTTTTAGCACTTCATAATCAAATTGCTACAAACAAAAGACAAAGAAGAGATACTGAAAGCAGTCAACTATCCCTCTGGAGAACAGGTAAAAAAAATTCTTATGTGAAGAAAAACTGAGTATATTTACTGAGAAAGAATTGTTAAAGAAGTTTCTCATAAAGAAGGGAAATAAGAACAGAAAAAAGCTTACAACACAAGAAGAAAGAAAGAGAAATGACACATAGTATAGATCTGGGTAAATACAATAGACTATGCTACTCTTTAAGATAGTTTTTTTTTGATTGAAAGCAAAAATTATAATATTATCCAATAGGATTTTCAAAGTTTAATTGTGATGGAAAAGATAACTCCAATGAAAAGAAGGGATGCTTATGGGATCTAAATGGTGGTACAGATTTCTGTTTGATTTTATGTGGTGAAAGTTTGATTCCAGGTAGGCTGTGAAGTTAAGTGTGTATATTTGTAACCTCTGAGCACCCACTGACAGGTCAAAACAACTTGATATTGCAAAATATGAAGAATTATAATGGAGTACTAAAAATGTTTGCATAACCCTAAAGGAGGCAGGAGAAGAGAATGAGAGGAAAAACAACAACAAAAACCAAGAAAATAACAAATAATGAGATCAAATCTGTATCAAAAGACAGCAATAATCACATTCCATACAAGCAGTCTAACCATATCAACTAATAAAGATTGTGAGAGAATTTTTTAAAATTTTATTTCTCTTATTCATATGTGCATACAATGTGAGAGAATTTAAGACAATGAATCAAGTACATGTTTTTTTCAAGGAACTTACTTCATACATAATAATATAGATTGGTTAAAAATAAAGAGAAGAAGATAGATGTACCATATAAATAATCAAGAGAGGCTGGAGTGGCTTAATTAGTATCACACTAAGTAATATTTATAGCAAACAGGGGAAAAGGGGGGCATTACATAATGCTAAAAGAGTCAACTCATTAATAGGACAGGAGATTCCTAAATCATGTTTAACATTTTGCAAGAATGTCGTAATACACATTGTGAAATAGCCAAAGACATATGGAAAATGAATATGTGGATATACACAAAAAAGTAAACTAATAAAAAAAAGCCAATATACTGGAAGAGTTTAGAAGAAAGTGCACTAAAACATTTATAGAGATGGTATTTGTGAGTTAGAACTAATCAATGATATTATTCTCTTACTCATTTTGTTTTTCTCTATTCCACATTTTCTTAGGGTATATAGCAACTATAATTGCTTACATATTAAATAACAAAAGAAGGAAAAGTTTAAAAATCTTAGGAAAGCTAGAAAACTGCTGTTTAGTCATATTATTAGGCAAAATATCTAAATTTATGTTACTATTACATATAGGATTTCATTCTCAAGATATAAGTGACATTTTACATGCACTGTAGCTTTTAATTCTCAAGTTAATTTGACCTGGCAAAAAATGTCACTGCTGTTTGAGTCACAAAGTTGTGGAAGGTGTTTTTACATACAAGACTCTGACTTGTTCATTTTTTTAAATGAGAAAAGATGAAATGAAGGAATTCACAAAACTCTAAACAGAAACATTTTACAAGCACACCACCAGACCCTACTAGCTGCCTTACAGTTTAAAATACCCATTTGAAAAAAAATCACTTGAGTAGTGCTTTCAAGGAATGTTCTTGGGTTATGATGAAATCTTGTTGAATTATTGCCCGGTAAATTAGGAAAACATCAAAGCCCAGCACTGTGGTGACTACGTTCTTCCATCACAACACTCTGACAGACTTCTAAGACTAACAAATAGTTGGGTTGGCCACCTTCACTTTGTTCAAACACATACTTCTCATAGGGAGAACTTCTTGCAGGGAGGCCAAGAGAGCACAGAGAGAAAACACAACTGAAAGACGAGAAATTGAAAATAGTGTAGAAGAAGGTAATAAAAAGGGGAGGAGTGTTAACCTTCCAAAGAAACCCTATTGTTCTAACCCCAGAAGATCATAAATTCAGACTCAGCCTGGCATAAGGTCAAGGAAATCCAAGTCTTCTTTGGGATACCAGATCCTGTGGGCCAACCTAATATTACCAAGGAACATGTAAGTAACTGAAAAAATTGGACGAGCCATCCTTCAACACTAATAGGTTATTTAATGTCTCTTGTAACAGTGCAATTCAAAGTGATGGTTCACTCCCTGGAAGTAACATGAAGATGGTGAGGAGGAGGAAGCCTGTGGGTCCAAATAGCCTTGTTCTCATCAAAGGCAAATTCTCACTCTCATGTGTGTTCCAAATAATTCATGGCATTATCAATCTTATACTAAATCTTGGATGAAAACTGTTTAACAAATAATTCACATCCATGGGGTTATTGACTTTCAAGTCTTTGAAGTTTTTAAATATGTCAACCATAAGAAATTACATAGCAAGTATTAGTTACCTTGTGATATTAACCAGGGGAAATAAGAAAAAACCTATGAGTATTCTAAAAAAGAGACTAATTTGGTACTAAAGATAGGAATAAAAGAGGAAAAAAATCCTCCTTTCTGGGCCTAAATTTCAACAAAAAAAGCTATAGATTATAAGTAAAGAGAGGATGCATATAACATAGCAGGCCTAAATATGTTTCATATATAACTCTGGATGGGGAATATTTTATTAAAAATTAAGTAAGCCTGTATTTAATAAAGTAGGAAGACATTTTTGGGCTATAGGAAGTAACACATTCATCATTATATAAACTTGCAAATATTAATACTATCTATCAAAGAAGCTGCTATTTAAGATTATCACGAATAACAATAATGATAAAGGATGGTAATATAAACAAATCACCACTTAATTCTTCTTTTAACATATAGACCTTTCTAATACAGTATCAGGGTAGTTAGCTGTATTATTATTGCTGTTGTTGTTGTTATTAGTGGCACTGGAGTTTGAATGCAGGGCCTTGCACTTGCAATGCTACCAGTCCTCCCATAGGTCTTTGTGTTTCAGTTTATTTCTCAGATGGAGTCTCATTTTTGCCTGGAGTTGGTCTCGCACACCATTCTATTTTCACCTCCTGCATAGCTGGGATTACAGTTATACACCACCACACCTGGCTTGTTTTTTGAGCTAGGGTCTTGAGAACTTTTCTCAGGCTAGCCTCAAACCATGATCCTCCCAACTCCATCTCCTGTGAAGCTGGGATTATAAGCTTGTACTACCATGCCTGGTTACTCTTTTAACATATAGACTTTTTCAATGTAGTAGTAAGGTACCTAGCTATATAATTATTAATGAAAGGTTCACCTGCTACAAACATAACACCTCTTATCAATTACGGATATGGATATTATTCTATACTGAGAAGAGAGAGAGTTGTTTTTGACATCTTGGCCCAGGCTTTATAGGCAATCTTATAAGAAGGTGGATATTGGTATCATGTTCAGAAAATGGAAACAGCTTTAGTAGTTGAAGCTTGTGTGCTGTGATCAAATCCCCTTCACTCCCAAGTTTCTTTGTAATCCTTTTCAGAAGTAGAAGAAATGATATTGATAATTTTCTGTTAAATTCTGCTGTTCCATTATGCATATACACTAATATAATGTATGTAAGATATACATCTATGCATATACAGAGATGTGAAAGTGTGCAAGCATTTATTAAAATAAAATGTCAAAGTTTATATGCCCTTATAAATGCAATAAAACAGCATCAAGCCAAATTATATTTGGTAAAAGAAATGAGGCTTTACTCAGCTGGGTTTTGTGGTTGCAATCCTAGCACTCAGGAAGCTGACACAGGAGGATTGCTGAGTTCAAGGCCAACCTAAGCTACATAGAGACACCCTGTCTTAAAAAAATATAAGGGTTTAGATTTTGGAACAAGAGTTCTACACATGGATATTGTTCCATCCCCTCTGAGTTATCTTATAATAATGTTATATGTAAAAAGAAGCTACAAAGGCACATATTTAATTAGATTCTGGAAAATAATCATGTTCTATTGTAAAAGCTACTAGAAAACAGAAAAAGTGAAAAGAACCTTAATTTAGCAAAATGGAAAACTTTATATAGGGAGTTACAGAGAAAACTTTACATAAGGAATTATATAAACTTCAATAATGTTTACGTGTCTAAAAATCAGGTTGCATCTAGATGAGAATGTCAGAAATAATGGATTAAGCATCTGCCTTTTTTTTTTTTTTTTGGCAGTATTGTGCTTTGAGCTTAAGGTTTGAGCCACACCTAAAGCCCACAGCCCTCCTATTTT
Source organism: Castor canadensis (assembly GCF_047511655.1). Lineage (NCBI taxonomy): Eukaryota > Metazoa > Chordata > Mammalia > Rodentia > Castoridae > Castor > Castor canadensis. The sequence goes on along the minus strand of NC_133399.1, from coordinate 72,266,212 downwards.
AGCTTCTCGCTGTCACTGGGATGCACTTTTTTTTTTTTTTCTGTTGAGGTGATGTCGCATGGACTTTGGCCAGGGCTAGTCTGGAACTGAAATCCTTCCAATCTCAGGCTCCCACATAGCTGTGGTAACAGGTGCATGCTACTGAGCCCAGCTATTGGTTGAGATGGGGTCTCCAGAACTTTTTGCTCAACTGGCCTCAAACCACAATCCTCCTGGTCACAGCTTCCCATGTAACTAGGATTACTGGTGTGTGCCACAGGTGCCTGGCCTGGGTTCATTCTTGACTTCCCTCTTTCTTACAACTTCTATCCAATCTCTCTAGCATCCTTTTGGATCAGCTTTCAAATCGTAGCTAGAACCTGACCTCTTCTTACCACTTTTACTGTCCTTATCTGGGTCACTATCATTATTTTATTATTATTATTATTGTTTGGGTGATTCAATCACCTTCTAATTGGTCTTACTCTCACTTACCCTCTTGGCTGATCAATTCTCAAATATAACATCCAGGGCAATGTTTTGAAAATTGGCTTCAATTTGGATCATTGGCCTGACAAGACCTTGAAGCCATCCCCATTTTAGTCATCATGAAATCCAAGGTTCTGTAGTAGCTGCTCCGTCTTCCCGTGTGCTCTCCTCTTTAAGGAATTTCTGATTCATCTATCCATCTTACTTTTATTTCAGCAATGGCCTGACCCTTTGCATCAGCTGTTTTTCCTCAGCTTGGAGCAGTCTTCCTCCAGTTAGCTACTTAACCAGTTCCCACCTTCTTCTAGACTTTGCTCAGTTATTTCCTCAATGCGACCTATATAGATTTCCCTATGCAATGTGTGTTCTGACCTACTTCAGCACACCTGATCTTTCTTTACCTTCCTCTACATCATTTTTCAATAGAAATACATCACTTTTGAATTTATAGATTATGTGATAATATTTCTATGACTTTTTAAATGTCTTCCTCCTTTGAAAAGTCTAAGCAAGCATTTTTTTTTTGTTTACACATGTAACTGAAGCAGGTAAAATATTCCATGTCACACTGCAGGTGCTCATTACATTTCTTAAGTAAATTGAACATGAATGTAATTTTGTATGATGTTTAATCTATTTTTAAAATATATACCTGAATTTAGATGGGTACCTTATAGATATAAACGCTTATTTCCAGGTCATTTAATAACAACTTCTAAGTGAGACCTTATTTTCTACCTAAATAATATGTTTGGATTTTGGATACTGTACTGCCATCTAATGAGGCAAATACAAATTGCATACATTTCTCTCTCTTCTGCAGTTGCTATTGCTTCTTTTTAAGAACACTTCTACCTTCACAAAGTCGCAAAGACTTGAGGGGAATGTTAACTAGCAAATTTTGATCCAAATCCATAAATGAATGCAAGTAGAAGCATGCAAACAGCTTCCTTGAAGTCTGGAATCACCTGGTGCACAAAGCTGATGATGAGTAAAAAAAATTGATCCATTACAAATGTATTATCTGTACTTCAAATAACATTTGCGCAGGAAAATGAAACAGATCATTTTAAGGGTCACATTTTATTTACATAATAAGCCTCTGGTTTACCTTGTACTTACCTGAAATATGGGATTTATTTTTTAAAAATTAGAGCCCCAAAGAAAAATTTGCAAGTGACTCTGGAGAGTTAAAGTGAAGGACTATATTTTGTTCTCTACACCTGGGACTCATAAACAACTTTCCTGAGGCTGAAATTTTAGAAGTAGTAATTCACAATGAATTTTAGTGAGAAGACAACTTTGCATAAAATATCTCACAGGGCTTTAGTATGGGTAAGCTTTATGAACCTCATAACAAATGAAGGTATTGAGACACAGAGCCTATCTTGATTGTGATTATTCAGCAGCATCCCAGAACAAGTAAACAAAGACTCATGAACAATTTAAAATACCGTATAAAACATTTTTACTGTGAATCCATTATCTGTCATTTTATGCCTGTTGAGCTAATGTATGCTAGAAGATTATCCATAGTATGTTGTCCATTTCATTCTGCTTTTGTTTATTTATTTTTTTCTCTTTTAGGCAATTGTTTCTGTACCTTGTTCTCTATGATCAGAAAAGACTTAATTCTGTTTTCTTTAATTTTTTTCTTTAACTTAAGCTGCATATGGATAGAGCATGTATAATCTTACATTTCTCCCCTTTAAAAAAATCTCCTTGATTTATAGACCACCAAATCATGTTATTTTTATTGTGATAATCCAAGATATTAATGTTAAGGCCTTGGCTTACTTGTTCTTCCAAATTAACTTAACAGAAGCATCTTTAGCCTTTAGTGACTGACAAATTCAATGGCACTACATACAAAGTAGAAAATCAGCTAAAATTCTATTCATACAAAACCCAGATGGGTACCTAATTGCACTTTAATGAATCCATTCTTTTCCAAATTTTTAAATCAATTATCTATACATGAAAAAAAATCTCTGTATAGTTCCAGATAATTTGAAATTTCAATAGATAATTCTTTACTGGTATGACAGACTCTGAAGGAACTCCTGTTTCTGTTGTTATTTCTTCTTCTGTAATTTTTGGCCTATTTGAAGTGTTGAAGTTTTGTTCTGTGGGGCTTTTATTTGCAGTGATGGGGTTTGAACCCAGGAACTTGGGTTCAAACCCCAAGGCAAGTGTGCTACCATTAAACTATATCTGAAGCTGAAGCTCTATTCTTCCCTCATCACTCTTCAATCTCAGATCTGAACTAGAAAACTATTAATAATAAGCAGCATTATATGACTGGCAAAACACTGCTTCAAGTAGTTCAAAAGGCTTATAGAAATTGATTTGTGTCTTATAATGTTGTTAGTTCTTACTTTGTTTCTGGAATGAATTACTAATTTATTTATAACATTTTACATATTTAAAAACCCCAAGGCACCTTATTTTTATTTTCTTGAAAGTTACAGCAATCTGACAACTTTATGGAAACTCATGAGTTGCTCCTTATGCTTGAAAAAAATACGAGTTGTGTATTGCATTGTTCCTTTAGCCTACTTAATTTGCAAGTGGAAACTGTTAAGATGTAAATGATTATTACCTTTTATGACCTATTGCTTTTAGGAACTTTGTTTTTCTCAAATTATGTGAAATTCGTATTTAGATAGTTTATTTCCCTTTTTCTTTGAATGAACATATATTTTAGAATATATGGTATTTCGAAGCAAGTTGAAGCCAACTATATATGTCAGGTATCCCGTCCCCATATATACCCTCCATGCATTCCTCCCAAGGTCATTCATTTGATCAGTGTTCAATCTTTCCAAATAGACGTGAAATATCTACTGTCAAGGATACAAATGACTCTAAGCCTTTGTCAAAAATTCTAAAGAAAGAGTTGGGTAGGAAGTTAATTGAATTTCTCTCTCATTGCATCAAGTAACTAAAGAAGGTTGACTATATTTGAACTATTTCTGAACCAGAGCATGGAAGAAAAAGAGAAATGGTACTGAAGAATCTGCGATCTTGTGGACTTCAGGGTTGGTCAAATTCCTATATATGAAATGTGGTTTAAAAAGCTGTATTTCATAGAGGCAATCTAAAATAAATGAATGGCCCATATGTTTAGCAAGGATTTAGAACACTATTTAATTGGTTACCAATAATTAGAATTAGTTTGACAATGCATAATCACAAAATATAGAATAATGACATTGGCCAGAGGCCAAAGGGTTAGAAAGTTTCATGTCAAACAAAGGGCCTCCTCCTCGACATATTCTGTAAACACTGTCTTATAGAAAAGTGCCTATTTTTCTTTTAGTGTTTCACTTTAAATATGACTTCTTTCCCAAGCCTAATATCCAACTCTGGGTATTTCTTTCACAAAACCTGGCATAATAGGATGCTTTGCACATTATTATTTGTGTGCATGTTTTCCATTAGACTGTAAAATCCACAGGGTGGGAACAAAGTCTCTTTGGCTTATCATTGCATCTTATTCTTATCACGATGCCTACCACATAACAGATTTTGGTAAATAATTGTTGATTAAATGAAATGACAGTTTATATTTTTTATTTGTGCTAGAAAAATCCTTTAGCATAAGTAGACATGTCTGAGTTCTTTTGATGAGCATAGTTCATATTCAAATATTGATATCTCTCATTCCATAAACCAATGTCAGAAAATATGACACATGTGAAATAAAAAAGAACTTGAACATATTGAAGACAGACTAATGTGGAACTTCTATTATAACAATTTAGAGCAGAGCTAACCCTTACCATAAGAATATTTAATTGGTTACCAATAATTAGAATTAGTTTCAGACAATGCATAATCTGGTAGGGGCAGCAGAATCAGCAAGGTGTCATGGAAAGTGTTATCAGTAGGTTATGACTAAAGCTACTTCGATTCTATTTAGTGAAAATAATGACCTTGGACTAGGGTCCCCTTCCTTCATAGGTAAGGGGGTGGGTGAATAGATAAAGGAAAGTTTCTATTAATAGATCTTTGCTGTGTTGTAAACCCTTCAATAACCATGCACACAGTATTTGCCCTTCATTTTTGGCATTCTTTCACAAGAATGAAAGACAACTAGAGATAAGCACTGTCATAGAAATCTTGACACCCAATTAAAAATTATCATTAGGAAACAAGAACGGAAAAGAAATTCATTAAAAAGCATTTATAAAATGAACAATTTGCCAGGATATAGCCACTAGAGTAATTTACTTAGGATACTTTCACTGGCAATACTGCCAATGCACTGCTGGACTTGATACTCTCATTTCCATACTCTAAATAATCTTTCACTAACTTTTTTTTTCATTTTTTATCACTCCCTAAAGATACGAAGTCTCAGGAGTAACAAATCAGCCAGATTTAGATCCTTTGCTCATGCCCTGGATACCCGAAATATCTGTCTCTTTCTCTTTCCATAGAGATACCCAAGACCTTGCTTTCTTCCTAGTATAGCTGATTAGTTTCTGGGGGAGGCAACAACAACAAAAAGAAAAAACTATATCACATGTATTTTGTGACAAAATAGTGAACTATTTAATCTTGTAATTCTGTGACTGGTTGATGTAGCTTCATGGCATGGATTCACAAGTAGAAAATACCTTTTAGGCAGAACTATGGTTTATGTGCCAACCTTTGTTCCTGTTTGTTACAGTCTCCCACTGTTCTGAAAGCTGTTCTAGTTTTCCAGAGGACTGGAGGATAATGTGCTTTTCCAATACTGCCAGCAACAGACCAGAAACCACTCTGATTAGGAAGAACCATTTGTCTTCTACTTCTGAACTGCAGTGTCACTAAACTGGACATTTGAAGTTTGACTATTGTTGTAATGTTAAGATGCACTCCATTGAATTGTATGTCCACACTTGGCTGTTCTTATATTATCTGTCAGTCTCAAGGAATTCTTGGCCAGTAAGATGGATAGTATCTATGGTTTCAAATTGACTTAAAGAAATAACCTGACACAATTTCAAAGATCCTTATGTATGTGACTAACCCCACTCTTATCTGCTAACCAACTTGGTCCTAATACCCAAAGCTTCAATGATATCTCAAGTATTTTATTTAAATTTTGTAATTGCATGCATGTATGTTTATATGAAGTTGCTATACATGCTTCATGGACAATATCTATAAAACAAATAATTAAGCACACACTGTGTTTCAGGCTCTGAATATACAATTGATGAACAAGACTCAGTTCTTACTCTCAATTAGCATACAACCTCCTGAGGCACATGTAAATGTGAAAAATTATACAGTATCATGAAACATGGTGTTGGTGTTGACATAATCAGAGATGTCTGTGCTCTGGGGGCAAAGTAGATGGACACTCAGTTTTTCAGTGGGTAAGGGAAGAAAGTGTTGCCATGGAAAGTCTTTCAGAGAGGGTGAGTTCTGATCTGTGAGCAGGAGGAAAGGGAATATCTTTTAATTGAAAAAGCATGAGAATGACATTTTTGAATGTGCAAACAATATTTGGAAAGGAATAGAGAGATAAGGGAGCATGGCATATTTGGGAGTGAAAGATAGTTTGATTATGATTAGTACATATTGTATATATTATGATGCAATTTAATAAGTACTAAGTGTATACCACTTTTTTGGGCATGAAAGTCACGTGGTTGGATTTGAGTTTTTGGCAGCTGACATTGGTAAAAAAAATCACTGTGAAAGATCACTAAAGTGGTACTCAGCACACAGATAAGTGCACAGGTGTGTGTGTGTGTGTGTGTGTGTGTGTGCACAACAGTGTATATGTCTGTGTCTCTGTGTGTCCTCAGAGAGTAGCAGGGAGGACAATGACAATGCAAGGGTTGCATAACACCTTCCCCTTTCTGGCTCTAAACTCCGAATGTGCATTTGTGGTGTGTGTGTGTGTGTGTGTGTGTGTGTGTGTGTGTGTGTATAGAAATGTTCAGCAAAATCTATGTTCAGAAGGGAAACTGAGTAAGACTGGTGAAAGGTTAAAAGGGAATAAATCTGTAAGTGGGCAAATATACACAAGTACTCTACTAATTTTGTATTAAATAAAAGGCTTACATGTCTAAAATTCATAAGATGTGTACATTTCCTTGGTTAGGCCTCTGTTTGCAAGCTTGAAGTATCTAGCATTGATAATATGTGAACACATATGCCACTAAGTAGAACATTTGTTGACACATAAATACAGTGTGTGTCTTGGAGCCATCTGTCATATAGTTGGCTAGATGGTGATAGAAATTAGCAGATCTTTCAGGCAGCTGAAGAGTGAGATGTTCAAATAATGTAGAATTAAATTCCCAAGATTGGGAAAGACTTAGAACTATTGGATTCTTCCTATTAGTAGCTATTGTTTATTTATTCTGAACCTTACTCTGGCTGAGTATGGGATCAAAAACACAATGGAATAATAGTAGGCAAATATTATTCCTTGCTTCATTTCCTTTTCCTCTCTCCTGCTTTGTGTGTTTGCTATGTGCCAGGCTCTGAGCTACATGCTGGGGTATCAGAAAGATGAAGACATAGATCCTGACCTTGTGGAACTCAAGTCTCTAAAATGAAGTAGACAGGAAAAGACTAATTACGGTGCTTTTTAATTAGTATTATGATAATGGCCTGATCCAAGATTTGGAGAACAGAGAAAAGAAATTAATAATGATAACAATTATTAATAATAGTTGCTGTTCAAGCAGGACTATGGATGGAACGGGAGAGCATCATGTTAAGCAAAGTCAGCAGGCTCAGAAGGTCAAAAAATTGCATGTCCTCCCTCATATGAGGATTATAGACCTGAAACAAACACAGTAATATTACTGGACATGGGTCACATGCTAAGGGGAGAACATGCATGGAAGGAATAGGGAAAGGGAAGGAAACCTAAAACTTGAATGTGGTTGATATGCACATTATAGAGGAGCGAATATGGTAATCTTAAACTGATAGAGGCCAATATGGGAAGGGGACCAGGAAGTAGTGAAGAGGTCAGGTAGTGATGAACCAATTCGGGTTGTAAAACACATGTGCATGGAAGCAATGCTAGGAATCTCTCTGTACAGCTATCTTTTTCTCAAACTAGTAAAACGTTATGTCTTTCTTATTATCTCTTATGTTTTCTCCTCAACAAAATCAAATAACAAGAGGGTGGAACAGGTTCTGCCTGGAAGCTGGTGCGGGGAGCGTGGGAAGTGGCCCAAACAATGTGTACATATGTAAGTAAATGTAAAAAAAGAGAGAAAAAAAAAAAGAGTGGAACTGTGGGAATCTTCACAGTGGAGGCAACACCTGACCTGGGCGTTGAAGGATGGACAAGAGTTTTGCCTTGTTAGAAGATATGCCAACAGAGAATTGCAGACTTCAGAGAGACCACAATTTTCTTGCTATTCAATGACTCAAGAACACAAGGAGAAATGTTAATGCTGAAGCAGGAGAGTAATTGAGTTCTAAAATTGGACAAAAATTTGGACCTATATCTGGGGGTGATGCTGATATGGTAAAGGCAAAGAGAAGTAATATTGTTGATTGCTACTATTTGGCAAGGGCTTTATATAACTGGTCTGAATCTGAAAAGTCAGAGAAGTGGGTATTAGTGGGTATTCATTTCAAAAGGCAAGAAAAACTTCAGAGTCACTCTGTAGTAACCACCTGTATTTGGATTTGAATATTTTCTTACTGCAAAATTCAACACAATTTGTATCTGTCGAGTATGCACTGTATGTATGCATGCATCTATGTTGTAAGAATATTTTTGCATGCTCATAAGTGATTTGGAAATCAAATACATTATGCTTTTCAAGGTAAATGCTTTATTACAGAATAACTTGGGAAATTTATATCAGTGGACATTATCAGGCCTAATCTTGGCATGAGCTGTGCTGTTTTGTCTTATTTTGACACGAAATATCAGTAGGTCAACCTGAACCTGTGGCAAGACTCAGCCCATTGCTGTGCCTTTTTTACTGAGAGCCTTTCAACACGTAGCTCCTCACTGTTTATTAACACAAGTGTTAAAATCTTTCATGTCAACAGGTTAGGTATCTGGCTATTGAGTGGGGGGGACATTTTGTTGACTTCGTAGGGATTTTACAAAGGAGATCAAAGAGATGCATTATGTTTCAATACATAACTTTATAGGACAGATGGAATCCACCTTGAAAGACCCATGACACTTGAAGGCAGATTATCAGACATTTCAGACACTAAAACCTATTAGCTTACTTGGACTTTATCCTCACATTGTCAGCACTTTCAGCTTCATTTACAGGCAGTGGATGATCCAATTTGAATTTTAACTACTGCCAAAGTTCAACCATGGGTTAGAAGGTTGGTCACTGATATACAGGTTGTTATGATGCTCCAGTTTTGGTATGTGCTCTCTTGAATGGAGCTATCACATAAATGACTAATTTGTTTTGTTTGAATTAAAAATTACCCACTCAACAACTTTTGGGAAAAATTCCAGAGCTTAGAATGGTATTTGGCTAGGTGTTAGCTTCACAAATCTGTTCTATCTCTCTTTAAAGAGGAGCATGAAAGAAAGTTGTTTGTTCTTTCATCTTCCAGAAACTCCAAAGAGATTCTGTTCCTACCCACATCTAACACTCAAAGTACACACAACCTTTGAGTTTTCCCCTTCAAGCCTTGAAAAAAATTAGTTACAAATCAGATGGTGTTCCTGAGTATCCTTATTTTTTAATCAGTGAAAATAAATGATTTCTGTGCTAATAATCATTTCAATGCAAACTATTAACTCTTAAAGCTTGACAAAAACCTTGTTTTGTAAATACCATTTAGATACATTATACATGGTAATTTAAACTGTATTATTTTATAAATTATGAACCTTGAAAAGTGTCTTCTTATTTGATGACATAGGAATTTACTCCAGTGTTTCAAAGATATTTTTAAATGTAACTAAGGCCCAATTACTTTAACATACACAAAGTCCCAATGTTGTGTTGCCTTCTGCATATACTGCTATTTTTTTGTGGTTCTGCAAAGTGAAATGTTTTTTCTAATGTGATTCTTCAAGTTGTCCAATGGTTGTGTTTTTTATTTTTTCATACTTTGAAATAGTAGTTGGATTGAGAAAACATTTTCCCAAATGGATGCTGTATTATTTGTTCATTTCTTAATGATTCATCTAGTTATCAGTTCAGGGTTTTAAAAAGTAAGCTAAAATAATTGTACATTATTTTTTAAGTAGTATGACTACACAAAACACTAAATTAATTAAATAGGAATGTTTAATTTCTACAAATTACATATCATCTTTGTCTTTCTAAAATATTCTTTCAGAAATACATATATGATTGATAAAATTTTGACTAATAAAATGTTATGTTTAGTTTATTTTAAATTATAATTTATGGGTTTTTTTTTTTTTGGTGTTTAAAAAAACCTGCCTTTTTCCCAGTTTGGTGAGGAGCAATCATGAGCCTTTTTTTTCTACTGATGTAAAATTCCCTTACCACCATATTGCTAGATATATTCCATAACGGAACACTTAAACTTGAAAAACTGAGCAGTTTTATTTGTCTGCTCTTCTTGGAGTGCCCTTTGAAGAGCTTTCTTTTCCATTTCTGTCTTGTGGAGACCAATCAAGAGAAGAAGAGGTTAAAGGCATCCACCCATCTGACAGGTGTGTAGGTTGGAGAAGTTTCTGTCTTTGTTGGCGGCTGTGAAAGTGCAGGTGTTGGTGCAAATGCATCATCATTTTGTTTGATAGTTAGACTTTGCATGTGTCAGGTGGGGACATTTACACTAAATCTGAAGGGAAAAAACCTCTCATAACTTCATTGTCTAGGCTGAGAAACATAAAACATTTTCTTTTGACTAGTTTTAAAGCTGAAAAAATTGGTGTGGCTTTACCTGTCAAGCTTATTTGGGAGTCTTGTTTTAACTTGACCATAAAAAGAGACACAGTTTATTCCTTATTCTAAAATAAACATTAAACAGTTTTAAATAGAACACTAGATAGTTCCAGCATTTAACCAAAAGTTCTTGGGTGGAGTAGATGCTTTTCTCTGGTTGGAAAATATAACACCTTCAAGACACTTCTATTTGTTCAGATCTTTTGGGTTTAAACTATAATTGTACTTTGTTTTTTTTTTTTTATCACACTACCTGTCGCCTTAAATTAAGATGTATGTAGCACCAGGTCATAGGCAGTGAAAAAAATCTTCCTTTAAAACACAGAAATTATCTTTGGTATCTCTTGCCTCCCTGGTTCCAATTCAGCTGTCACTTCTCTCCCATGATTTATTCTGATAATGCTAGCCAGCTGTTGATTTAAAAATCTATTATTGCTTAGAGTTTACTGCTTTTTGATTCTTCTTGAAATAGCCTGAACAATATAATAGTGATTTCATATTCTCTATACCTGAATGTTATTGTCATTCAGCAATGCAGGTGAAAAGTACATGCATTAAGCTTTTGATTATGTTCATGTCTGAGCATGACTCAAAAAAAAATCTTTTATTTGCATCTCATAGAAAAGTATCAGAAAGGTTTCCAAGGATCCATATGTCAACATGTGACAACAAAAATTTCATTTTCCCAAATATCTTTAATATCATGTTCCATTTCCCTACTCAGTTAACATTTCTATCTGTATCACTAAAGAGAAAAGGCCATTTAGCTTGACAAATGCCATTAATTTGGCAAATTAAAAAGCAGTCATCTCTCCAACTAATTAAGCTTATGTGTCTTAAATCACAGAGATGGGTATTAAGGTAAAGACTTTCCACAGGAATCTTTAAAAATATCCTTTGCACGTTTTTAATGTTAAATCTTCCTTATGAAAGAAATTAAATCTTGAGTACTCTAGTACAAATGTGCAGGTGAAAACTGAATAGCAGCTCATATTGTAAGAAGGAGGGCTATTTTATTTTGGGGATATTCTGTGAGCAATACCTTCTTTAATCTTGATATGAAGGAATACACTAAGTAAGGGAGTTTAAGTAAGTTTACAGTAAACCAGCTAGTAGAATAAAATAGTGTTTGAATTAATTGTCTTTTCAGATTATAGTATATGCATTGACAAAATATGCATTGATTGACTTTATTCCCAAAAGATTTCTAACACACACACACACACACACACACACACACACACACACACCATTGATTTTTAGTTAAAAAAAATTTTTTTTGAGACAGAATGTTGCTTTGTAGCTCAGGCTGACCTGGAACTCACTATGTAGTGCAAGCTGGCCTCTAACTTGCAATCCTCCTGCTTCCTGAGTGCTGGAACTATAGAGGTCCACCTCCATGCCTGGCTCTAAATAAGACAGTCTTCCCCACCCATTTGATTGCTTTAAAAGAGTTAAAATAGGAAAATGGAATTGGTTACATTATGATGCAGTTTTCCTATGGGCTTCATATGGACCATTCCATCTAATTAAGCCCACAGTTTTGTGGAATAGATACTGTTATTTTCATTCTCATTTTATATAGGTGAATATATTGAAGACTTCTAATTTAAAAAGCAAGCAGAAAAATAAGGATTTGAACACAGGCTTTTCTCACTTCACTGTGGGAACAAGATTTTATCGCCTACTACCCTTGCTCTGCGGATCCATTTTACTGCACAGAACTGAATGCACAGGACTCGTGTGGGTTGAGTTGGACTTATATTGAACCTTGGATATACTGCAGAAGTTGTACACTTTTGGTTAATTAAATCTAACATGAAATTCTCTGGTGGTCTGCCACTGTGTCCCAAAGTTGTAGGGAAAAAAAGAAGAGCAGTTAATTAAGGACTGTAGTTTCATTATTGAGTCTTGAATCTTATCACTGAAAAATATTAATATTCGTAAGTGAGAAGGGGCAGAAAGGATGGTCCTTCCAGCTGCAAAGGTTGCCTGTTTAGCCTGAACACCCCTCCTAGGTCTAGAGTTGGTCAGCTTTGGTGGCAATTGGTACAATTGGCTTAGAAATTGTCTGAAGGAGAAACTGATATCCTTTATATTGTCTGTGGTAGTGTTATGTGTGCCAAGCCTTCTTATGAGCTTTGTGGTTACTTTCTTCTTATCATTCTTCTAAGTATTTTTATTCCCTCAGTTTAGTGTCTCATAAAATTATGGAGAAAACAACCAAAGTCACAGGTGATTGAGGTCAAAGGAGTTAACAAATATAAAGTGGAAAGCCCTTTGTCTTGTTTACAACAAGGAGTAAGCAAATATTTGTTTAGAATTTTAAGTAAAAAACTTCCTCCTAATTAGCGCTTACTTTATATCCTGACTGATTTTCACACCTTTGTTGTTGTGTCTTTCATAGAATGCCTTTTACCTCTACTAGAATAGGACAATTGATTAGCATAAATATTACAAAAACATTGACTTCCATCCAGATGACATACAGCTTTAACATTCAGGTCACTCTGTTAAACAGTTCTTTCTAACTTTAAAAAGTGTCTTTTGTTGACCCTGTTTATTATAACAATTTAACCAGATTTCAGTCTTTGTTAGGCAGTTCATATACAAACTTACATTTAATTATATTACTAAAATAATACATTGCTAAGCCTCTAGTTCACTCTACCACTGTAAGTGCTAAGTAGATATGAATATGTTTGTAAATACACGTCTATTGCTCTGCTTGAATTTGTAATGTTTGTATAATATTTAAAAAAACCAACAGTTTGTTTTCCACACTCCAGTAAAACTTAAAGAGAATTATGAACCCATAATTTTCTGGAATTTAGTTGAATTTTGAATTTTTGATATGAATTCTTATTCTTTCCCAGACTATTCATTTTTTCTTTTTCTTTTTGACACTGGGGTAAGGCAAGTGCTCTACCACTTGAGCTGTACCTCCTTTTTTTTTTTTTTGCTTAGGGCCACCTCAGATAGCACTACCTCTGTTTCGTGGGGATTACCATGTGCACCATCATGCCTGGCTTGCTCTTTGAGATAGAGTATCACTAACTTTTTGCCTGGTCTTAAAGCACAATTCTTCATCTCTCTCCTTGTAGCTGTGATTACAGGTGTATGACATCATGCCAAGCACTAGACTATTCTTCAATACTTCTTTTGGAAATATCATAGTTTGCTCTTTTTTTTTTTCAATTTTTTCGGTATACTTGAAGCAAAGTCAATATATCAAGCCATAACACATTATTTTATATTAAATAAGTTATTGTATACAGTTGTACATAAAACAGAAATGTCATAAGGTACTGTGGAACCAATGATAAATAGTAAGCCAAATGTGCCAAAAGATTATATTAACTGGGCATATTTAAATATGTAGGTATTTTCCTTCTTTCCACAAAGAAATAGTCTCCCTAATTTTTCTTGAAACAAACTATTTTCATCAATCTGTCTTCTTCTTTCTTTTGTAAGGCAAATTTAGATATAAGACAAATTATAATCTATAACATAAATAAAATAGCACAAGCACAATGACGAAAGGCAGCTGGCACGATGTCACACTAGAAAGTAGCCTGGCTACTGGGGCCATTGGGTCTGCAGCTTCAGTTGACTGTTAACAGCTGAACATTGTTGGCTCTTAGGGAAGCTAGACATGCACACTTTTATGTGAAATTTTCCAATATTTAAAGATTATCAGTGAATTAAAACAATTAAGTGTGCCATTTTTGCTAGAATGAATCAAATAAAGATCTCTTGCCCCCAGAGCTCCAGTTTGTGACAGTCTGTGGCATTGTTCTTTGCATGTAGTTCACCTGGAGAAATTGATACATCGCCAATCAACTCAAGATACAATATTTTCTTCCTCTCTGAATGTTTCCTTTTTTCAATTAGCATTATGAATGACATTTTTCTTTTATGGAAATACTGCTGTACAAGAATCTGGATGAGCTACTTTGAGACTCATCATTAAGTCAAAAACTTTAGAACCAATATTCTTCATTTTAGAAATGAGAAAAATAGACATGGGTGAGTACTTTTCCTTTTATGATTATTTATGTATTTATTTACAGTCCTGGGGTTGAACTCAGGGTTTTGCACTTGCCAGGCATTTGAGCCATGACCCCAGCCTTCAAAAAAAATTTTTTTGCTTTTGTTATTTTTTTAAATAGGGTCTCTCTTTCATGCCCTGGCTCATTCATACCATGATCCTCCTATTTATGCTACCTTGGGATTATAGGCACATGTACAGCTTTTTAATTGATCGAGATGGGATCTTGCAGACTTTTTGATTGGGCTGGCCTTGAACCATGGTCCTCCTGATTTCTGCCACCCAAGTAGCTAGAATTACAGGTAAGAGTCACTGCACCCAGTTCTTTTATGTTCCTTTATTTTATGACTTGCTCAATAATGTTCTTTTCAGAAGTTTTTTTTGCAAAGTATATTTCATTTTAGCTCACTAGACTTGCACTGCAGTATCCTCAGAATAAAGCTTCTTAAAAATGTATCCTCTTTGTTTACTGAGGACTGCTTTTTTTTTTATATTGTTCACTATCCCTTTTAATATCTTTCTTTGAGAAAATTCTCTGGATAAACTCCTCCCAGTTCTCTACGTGAGAAAAAGCATTTTTTCGCTCATATAAGAAGAAGAATATTTAGTCTTATGATCAATTTGGATTTTGCATCTGCTGTGATTTGACCCTCACTGTCTACTAGAAAAATCAGAGGCAAATTAGAGATTCATGTTTAGTTATTGACATGAAGGGCTATAAAGCCTTCTTCTATTTCCTGAAATTTTTTCTTGATCTTTTCTACCCATTGAGTCTCTTTCTCTTTCTGATTATAAACATTTTTATTATTTGCACTATATCATATATATTTCTATGTTACACAAATTATTTTGCAGAAATAATTGTAAAATAAATACATGATTGCGTGTATACATATACACACATACACTCATGTACATAAAAACATGGTATTGTGTTCTTCCCAATAATCTACTAGTTTTAGTAATTATCATTTTTCAAATTAAGAGTCCCAATTAATCAGTTTCTTAAAGATTCTATTTCTCTAGCATGTTCATGGAACAAAGGAAAAATAGTAGTTGCGGCAGGTTCTCATTATTTAAGGCCAGTGTACTGTTTCAGGAGGCGGTACATAAAAGCCCCCATAAAATGAATAGCCATTTTGAATTCTTGTTCTTGAAAGTTCATTTTTCTGCAGGGCACCTATAATCCTAGCTACTTGGGAATTGGAGATGTGAAGGGTTGCTGTTCAAGGTCAACTCGGGAAAATAGTTCACAAGACCCTGTATCCAAAATAACCAGAGCAAAATAACCAGAGCAAACTGGAGGTGTGGTTCAAGTGGTAGAGTGGCTGCTTTGCAAGTGTTGCCCTGAGTTCAAATCCCAGTCCTGCCCAAACAAAATGAAGCAAAAAACCCTCCAAAAAACCAAAAAACAACCAAATTAAAAAAAAAAAGTACCATAAAGTTCATTTTCCTTATCTCTAGGGCTCCTAGGGAAGACATAATCTTGCTTTAATACATTTAATATGTTGTAAAGTACTATCATCACGTAGACACTTAATAAGAGCATTCAGTGATGAGAGTAGTTGGATTATTTTCATTTTTTTATATGGAGGAGTGTTGTTGCTTATATTTTCAATAGGAATGGAAGTAAACCAAAAATATTGTTGAGAATTGTAATGTTCTATGTCTTCTGTCCATACATCTACTTACATATCTTTGAGCATTCTCACAAAATAGAATATCATTGGTTAGAAAATCAAGACTCTATATTGCTGGAAATCTTACAATCATTGATTTCCTGAACATAAAAGTTGGAGGAGAGGAACTGCCTCCAAATTTTCATAGCCCCAGACTATGCTTCTATACATAGACTCCAATTTTGTTCACAATATTATTCATGCTATGTGAAGTGAAAATATCTTGTGACTTTTGGTGATCATCATTTGAGATGGTACAAATTAAGTTGAGAAAATGTAAAAATAACTTTGAAGACCATGGAACAAATCTTAACCTAACCTTAGTAGGTGTATTTTTAATCTGAGGACTCAATGTGAAGTGGTCCTATCTGACTGGAATGAGAAAAATGCAGGTTCATAACCACTGGGATTTATTTGGAAAATAACCTCAGGTTTTTTTTTTCCTTTATTGTTGTGCTTGGTGGAGGTACATTGTGGCATTTACAAAGGTTCTTACAATGTATCAAATATATCACACTTGAATTCAGTGCAAATAATGTGTACACATGTATGCAAATGCAAAAAATAACGCCAGTTTTCATTATCAATAGGTTTAAAAATGTATTTTAATACTCATTAATTCATCTTCAAAATAGATACAAATGAACCTGTAGAAGAGAAACCCCATAAAACAAGTAGGGGCACACCGGGATTTAAGATGATATCCCTAATGAAATACAGAGCTTCAGCACTGTGAGAAAATTAAGACTTGGGCCAAGAATCAAAGAGGAACTCAGCAGCCTTCAGGAGGCGTTTTTATAGTCTGGGATCAAGGAGGTTTCATCTGCTGATGTGTTGAGGGCTAGTAATGGTCTCCTAATCTATGAGGTGCTTTTATATCATTTTTTTTTTTTTTTTGCAATTTCTGAGACTGTTAATGCTTAAAAGTAAGAGGTCGCAGGCTGGAAATCAGATGTCCTCTGGATGGATGCAAGGTGTCCCGCCTTATTTCAGTGCCATAAGATGTTCAAGACGGTGTGGAATGCTTTTAGGGCTCCCTTCAAGGTTAAAGATGTTAAACACTAGCAGTCACTTCAATCACATTCTAGGCCAAAAGAAAAAAAAAAGAGAGAATGACAGAGCAGGATCTAAAATCATAGTCTGTGTGATTCGGGTTTTTGAAAGCAGAGTATGAGCTTGCATGTATTTATTTGGAGACATGACATTTGATTCTTCCATACCTAAGTTGCCTGGTGACCAGTATAAATTGGATATCAGTTTGAATGTTTACTGTAGAAACCTCTGCAATTCATAAGTACCTGTGGTTAAAACTGGAATTTGATTATCTTAACTTAAAACAGTAGAAACTTCGTTTCCATTTCCTGTTTCACAGGAAGTGAATTTTTTTTTCCTTTTTCTTTTATTATTCATATGTGCATACAAGTCTTGGTTCATTTCTCCCCCCTGCCCCCACCCCCTCCCTTACCACCCACTCCTCCCCTTCCCTCTCCCCACCCCCTCAATACCCAGCAGAAACTATTTTGCCCTTATTTCTAATTTTGTTGTAGAGAGAGTATAAGCAATAACAGGAAGGGACAAGGGTTTTTGCTGGTTGAGATAAGGATAGCTATACAGGGCATTGACTCACATTGATTTACAGGAATCAATGTAAATCAATTAGAGCAAGCAAAAATCACATGGAGCCAACACTGAAAATCACTTAGCACATCTGCTTTCCTATAAACAACTTTGTTTCATAATTATGTATATATTATAATATAATATAGAATAATAAGCATGGAAAGTATAATTTTACAGACGTTATTTTTTTAATCGCATTCTTATTTTATTTATTTTTCCCAAACACATATTTGTACAAGTTTAGTGTGCTGCTGCTGAAGCTATATTCTGAAGAAAAATCAATGAAATATATGATCAAATGAAGTAAAAACTCTTTGGTGGTATAGTTAATATATATGAAGATTCTGTTGATTAATTAAATCACCACCATTAGTCTCAACAAGACAATTCTCAGGGAAGTGCTGGGTGCTCCAAAAATCTATCCAAAAAGGTCTTGAGAATATTATTTTTAGCAGTTGGACCACAAGATAATGGAATATCCTAAATTCAGTCATCTCTGAAACTGGCCAAGTAAAATCTGTCAATAAATGACTTACTAAAAATGTTTAAAATTCTAATGCAAACCAAAGCTTGAAAATTTGTTATGCTCCTTTTTCTCTGAATTTATCATAACTGACATGTCTATAAAAATCTTTCACCTTGAAAATAATCACTACTATTGGAAGAGTCATGATTTTTATTAGTTAAATAGTAAAAAATGTCTCCCTGCATTTTACCTTTAGACTGTCTCATAGTAAGAATGTAATATGGTCCATTTAAAAAAATTTAGATACACGCAAGTGGTGTGCACATCATATATTACCTTTTTCCTCCATGGCTCCAGCCCCTCCCTCTCCTTTTTGCTTTAGTTATTTTTAAGGTAGAGTTTTGCTGGGTTTTTTTCCATATACATTGGTAGCACAAGAGAGTTTCCTGGTGTCTCATTGCTTTTTGTCCTGGCTGGCCTGGACCACGATCCTCCTATTTAAGCTTCCCATGTAGCTGGAATGATAAGAACACATCACCACATCCAGCATATTTATTGAGATGCGGTCTCCGTAATTTTATTCTTGGACTGGTCTGAAATTGTGATTGTCCTGGTGTCTGCCCCCTGAGTAGCTGGGATTCTAGGTATGAGCCACTGCCTCCTGCTTCTCCATGGGATTTATATTTAAAAAATATAAATGACCTCAGCTGTTAGTTAAGGTAAAAATGTTTAGATTTGACAAGTTTTTGCTTGGGAAATTTACCACAGTATCCTGCAATCTAGCCCTAGGTTTGAGTTATGGGGGCTCCTTAACACAATGAACACAAATGTGAACAACTTTCTGAGATTAAATAAATTGTGAGGATTAAATATAATCATTTGTGAAAATTCTTTGCTTACTTTAAGGCATTTTAAAGTTTCTTTTTGGAGGTACTGGGATTTGAACTCAGGGTTTTGCCCTTGCTAAGCAGGTGCTCTACTGCTTGAGCCAAGCCTCAAGCCTGAAGTTATGTTTTAAGGCAATATTACACAATGCGGAATAAGGGCTTTGCTCTTATGTAGTTAAAACTTAAACCTCCAGTTCTACAACACACAGTTCTTCAAGACATTGTTAGCTTTCCTAATTTCCCTAATCTTTTTAAACCTCAGCTTTACCACATTAAGTAAAATGGACCTAACATATCTAGGAAATAAATATGTGTGTATGAAATGAAGGAAAGCATATAAAACATATGGCCCAGTACTTAGCACCTGTTAAATGCACAATAAATGTTGGGTTAAATTATAATTTCTTAGAATTCTCAGGCACTAAGGAAGTTTCATAGAAAAGGCACAATGTGCAAAACTTGGTTTCTTACCCAAGTCTACAAATTATAAGTTTTTGAACAACTTTACACATAAGATTGACCTCAATTGAAACAATAACCAAACAATACATTGCTCCTTAGTTATATTCTGTCCTCATGAATTTTCTACTCCCTTGAAGTTCATCACTTTCCCAAAGACTCAACAGCTAGGTGCAAGGATCTTCTAGAGTCATCTAATCTCTGTCCAGCTAAGACAGAGAGGATCCAAGATGATTAATTAATTAATCCAAGAGAATCTTTTTCTGATATTAACTAAAACAGACTTTTCTAACTTAAGTGTGTGTGTGTGTGTGTGTACGTGTATATATATATATGTGTGTGTAGACTAGTACCATTGGTATATATTTGTTCATTTAATAAATTTTATTAAGGACCCACCATTTACATAGCCTTCTGCTAACTACTGTAATAAATTCAGAGAAGATCACAGCATGGTCCACTGTATTCTAAGTAGCTCATGACATCTTTAGCTGGCTATCTAGAAAGTTATGGATTATAAGCCTGTGTTTGGAATTTATGGAGATCTTACTGACTTCCTTATCTAAATAATCTGATATGTATATATATATATAAGTTATATAATGTATATATAACTATATAAATTATTAACATATATATGCATTGTCACATGAACACATATCAGTAATTTTAGCAGAAGTATAGAAGAAGTCACTTGGTTTATTCTTTATCATATTCCTGGGTATTGATGCCCAAATTCTGGGTGAAGGAACTACAATGTAACACTTAAAACTGAAAATCTTTATCTGGAAAAAAAAAGCATATGTTTCTAAATGATATGAAATTAATATGTTAAAGAGATATTATGCATTTATGTTTATGGCAGCCTTTCCCATAATAGTCTAGATGTGGAATCAAGTGAAATGTCTATCAATAGATAAGTGAAGAAAAAATGTGATATAAATGTACACACAATGGAATACTGGTCAGCACTAAAAACAGAGGAAATCTTATGATTTGCAACAGCATGGATTAACCTGGAGGACATTATGCTAATTGAATTAAGCCAGGCACATGAAGGCAAATACCACTTGGTCTTACTTATATGTGAAGTCTATAAAGGTTGAACTCATAAAAACAGAGCTAAAACAATGGTTACTTGTTAGAGTTTGGGGAAATTGGGAAGATGTTGATCAAAGGACACAAAATTTCCACTAGTCTGGAAGAGATCCATTGTAGAACATGATGATTATAGTTAATAATACAGTTAATGAAAATATATTATATACTTGAAATTCACTAGAAAGTAATAAGTGTATTCTCATAACAAAAGTGATAATTATGTGAGCTAACACATATTTTAAAAATCTTGGTTTAGTCATTATGCAATGTATATATACCAAAATATGCTGTATACCACAAGTATATACACTTTTTAATTTGTGTATTTCATTTAAGAAATTAAGTGAAATTCTGACCATTCTTTCCTTTGGGTGGGGGTGGGAGAGGGAGAGGAAGAGAAAGGGAGAAAGGGAGAGAGAATCCTATAAGGAAAGGAAGAAGAGAACTCTTATCTTTGCCACCCTACATGTTCTCTATGGAGATGCCTCTCTAAATCTTTTGTTGTAACACTATCTCTAGCTTCTGAGGCTGTTTGCGACACAAACATCTTTTGCTCAGAAGACCAGACTGTGTAGGAATTTAAGATATCCATTGATAATTGCTTCCAATGGACAGGAAAATTATAGGCCAATTATATAAATCTATGCAATGATACAAAATGAAACACTAGAAATAAAATCTAATGATATATAAAAAGAATAGTTTAGAATGACCAAGTTGAGTATATTCAGGATGGAAGGTTGGCTTAATGACAAAAACAAAAACGCTGTTAATCAATTTGGGAACTTATACTTGTGACTAAAATATGGCATGGTTTACCTTCATGTCATAGTGATAAAAATTTGGTAAACTGATTTTAGAAGTTGATTGAGTCCCATGGTTACTCAAGCGCTCCTGCTAGAAACGCATTTTGAATAGTGAATCAAAGAGACGGACCTCAAGCTGAGGAAAATGGTCTAGCTTAGATGAAGAGACTTAGTATGAGAGCTTAGGAAGGCTGAGATAACTAGAAGTTGCAGCAAAGATACAGGGGAAAGAAAAATCTGAAGGATCTTCATTGGACTTTGCTGACTAATAACACACATCTGCATAGACTAATAACCTATGAGATCAGGTAAAGAATGACCACATTAATGTAAGATGGATAATTTTTTGAGTTTACACAAGGGCTGTGAGATATTTGAGTTGTGATAGGTGGAATGAAGTTTTCATTTATAATCTGATGCATTTAGTATACACAACAGGAAGGTCATGCTTTAATACTAGGATAAGTTAGCTATCAAATAAAAGTTAATTGGACTGCTCTAATGAAGCTTAAAAGCAGATCTCAATATAATCAAGCTTCCTAGCATGCAGCTTAACTACTTCTGAGAACAAATCCAACACTCTTTAATGGAACATGACAAAATCTAGACACAAAAAATAACAAATAGATGTATTTTACTTCATCAGAATTAAAAACTGCTGATTTCCTGGATTGACCATTAAGAAGATGAAAAGGCAAAACACATAAACTGGGAAATACATTTGTGAACTCCATATCAGATAAAAGATTTGAATATACATAACTCTTGCAAGGAAAAATCTATGAATGATCAATAAGCACATAATAAATGATGGTCACCTTACCTGATTAGGAAAATGCAAATAAAAGCTCATTGAAATAGTAAAACAAATTTTGGAAGGGCTACAAATAGACTGATGGACAATAGCACTATTGAGAAGGATGTAAAACAACTGAGTTCTCATATATTGCTGATGTGAATGTAAAACATGACCACTTTTGACACTTTGAAAGCTTTACATGTAGTTGAATATACAATTACCCTATGAGTCAATACTTTTACTCCTAGTTATGTACTCAAAAGTAAAACTATATTTCTAGGTGGGTTTGATGGCACATGCCTATAGTCCTAGTATTAGGAGGCTGAGGCCAGAGGATCATAAGTCAAGGCTAGCCTGGGCTACATAGTGAGGCTCTGTCTCAAAAAAGCAAAAACCAAAACCATTCAATCAGCCACCAATCACTCAAAATCAAAATAATAATAAAATGTTACCACCGGCCAAGTCCTTATAATATATGTGTATGTATGTGCATATATATTATAGGTATACATATATATATTTATACACAAAGATTTGTGCATGACTTTTAATAGCATCTTTATTCATAATAACCAAAGCTAGAAATAACATAAATGTCTAGCAGAAAATGCTAGCAGAAGATATTTGCAATAATATAAATAACTAATGACTTGTATCCAAAATATTTATTAAATTACTACAAGCTAAGAAAGTATATTGGGTCCAATAAAGATATGGACAAAGAACATAAACTGATACTTATCTAGATGGCTAGTAAACAAATCAGAAAGATGGTCATTTTCATTATTTATCTGAGAAATGCAAATTGAAACTACAATAATATATATATATAATATATATTATTATATATATATATTTACCTGTCTGAATGGGTAACATTAAAAATATCTGACAAAGATGTAAAAATATTTTACTATTCTGAAAGAATTGGTGAGAGCATAGAGCAATGGGAGCTCTCATACATTGTTGATGAGAATGTGAACTGGTACATCCATTTTGGAAAATTGTGTGGTAATATCTACTAAAGACAAACCTATGCACATGTTATGCTCTGACAGTTTCACTCTTGAGAGAAATGCAAATATATTTGTACTAGAATACATGTGTAAGAACATTTGTAGAAGCATTTTTCATCATGACCCAAAATAAAGAAAGCCAAGCTATCCTTCAGTTGCAGAAGGGATAAATATATGATGTATACATATGTTGTATTCAGTTATAAAAATGAATTAGTGATCATTGAGCACAATAAAATGGACATATCTTAAATGAGATTGAGAGAAAGAAGCCATGTAGAATCACTGCATAATTTCAGTTATATAAGTAAAAGATTAGGTAAAAATGATCTATAATTTTAGGATTCATGACAGAGGTAATCTTTGGAGAGGAATATTGTATAATAACTCAAAGTTTGTTCTCTGTAACAGTGGTTTCTAATCTAAAAATAATGCCACCAAATCTTTTAAAATCAAACTAATTCTCATGTGAACATCAAACATTTAAAAGGAAACCCTTCCGATGTACAGATAGGGAAAGGGTGTGAGGCTGACCTCTTTCCTTTTCTTATGTAGAGGTCCATTTGACTTTTGGTACAACTCTTTGAAATGAACACCTTGGTAGGGCTGTTTAAAAAAGAATCAAAAACTTCTTTAGTTTAAGTTCCATTTCTAAAGCCCAGATTTGATCAACTCATTCCTCTGTTTAAATGTCTTTGATTTCCTCTTTGCCAACAATTACACAACTAACTTCTTAAACCATTTCCAATGCCCTCTAAGATCTACCTCTGATTGAACTGTATTCTGTATTTCTACCTTTCTATGCAAACCCCCTAAATGCTCAAACCATATCAAGCAAACTCTCCTGTGTCAGAAAGTACATTCACCCTTTGAGTTTTCACACAAGCAGGTGTCTTTGTTTGGAATCCTCTTTCCCCTCTTCCCTATAGCTAATTCCTGGTAATCATTTCTTCAAGGCTCTTTCACATCTCTCTGTAAAGCTTTCTCTGGCACTGGAACAATAAGATCTTTACTGTTCTATTCAGTCTTCTCAATGGATTATGAAACTCTCAACGACCAGTGACATATCCTTGCATTTTGTATCTTCCCTTTTTTACTATCGACCACAAGTGTTATGCTAACACACGGAAATTATCCATTAAATATTTGCTGAATGAAAAATAAGAGTCAAATATTCACACACCATAAAAAATAAATAAAGTGGTTAAACAGACCTGCTTGGATAGAATGAATTTGATTTACAGGCTCCCCAGGATGGCAAAACAAATGAGTTTTGAGAAATACACTTGAGTACACATTATCCTATTCTTTCTGATATTAAGCCCTTTCAAATAATAATATTTAATGTTACTATTTTTAATAAATGTTTACTTTACACCAGAATTTTCTCTCTTTTTTTAAACTGAAGCAAGGGACTTTTCCTATATGTGCACCTAGAAGAATCCCAGCCCAGCAAAAGATCTGTTCATTAAGAGATGTTGATGCATGTTCACTTCAAAAAGAAATACAGCCTCTTTAAGGGCGCTCCAATTCTGAACCTTTGCCCAGCACACAAACTTAGAGAATTTCCCCCTTAATCTTAAATTTTACCCTTACTTTTTGACTTTAAATTCCCTCATAATCTCTTGTCTGGAGTACTAATGTTTACTACTTGAAGAGACACTTTACATATTGCTACTTGACAATGGAGATTAATCCTTAACTGTAGGTTTGTGGTTAGTGGGCTTCTTAGAAAAGCTGTATTTTGGAGGGAACTTTAACCACAAGTATTTAGGGATTTTTCTTTTCCAGTTCAATGACCTTGTAGGTGCCAAGCAGATTAGATGATATAACGTGCTTGTTTTTCCTCTAGAAGGCAAACTGGAATCTTCAAGCCATTCTTATTAACACTATGATTATGAATGGACTGTGATGAAAATAATTTAGAATTTGGTCTTTCAAAAAGTTTATTTGTAAAAAAGTGGTACCACCTGAAGTGACTTTCATCTTTTAGTCTTTGAATTAAAAAAACCATGCTGACCAATTATTAATACTTCATTTGTTTTATAAACTATATGCAGTAAGCCCTTAATTGACACTTAATGGTTGAAAATCTGGGTTAATGGTAGCAACAATTTTTGCCATTCTGGCATGTGAATAAATACCATCATATTTAATTCTTAAATTTCTCTTAATTTCATACACATTTTCACATGTAATAGAAGAGCAGAATGACAGAAAAGAAAGAATGTAGACATAGATCTTGAATTTTAGCTATGGAAGGGATCTATAAAATGAATCTAACATTTTAAATTTATAGATCAAGAAAGTAACATCTCAAGACATTAAGTGATATGCCTTACATTACAACTAGCTAACTGAAGATACAATTCTAGAAAACTTAATTAGATCATGACTCCCAATTATTTTTTCTAATATATCAACCTTTAAAATGTTTATATTGAGCCAACTCATTACTTGTATTTTTTTTTCTTTTTTTCTTTCTTTTTTAAAGTCATGGTCACATTGTGTAGCTTTAAACTCATATCCTCCTCCCTCCGTCTCCTGAGTGCTGGTAATACTGATGTGAGTAATACAACCCTTGTAAGCATTTTTATTGTAGTTTTGGTTATAGAAAAGTTTGATAGCATTCAACTTAGTCCCTAAACACTTTGGGGTTATCCTGATGACACTTAGACTGAGATATTAGATGATTTGACACAATTTCCATATCAGTTTTCTTGAATATTTTCAGCTTGCACAGCTTGTTTTTCTTTCTTTCTTTATTTTATTCATTTATTCACATGTGCGTACATTGTTTGGGTCATTTCTCACCCCTGCCTCTTCCCCTTCCAGGCAGAACCTGTCCTGCCCTTATCTCTAATTTTGTTGAAGAGAAGACATAAGCATAATAAGGAAGACAAACTGTTTTTGCTAGTCAAGTTAAGGATAGATACACAGAGAGATTCCTAGCATTGCCTTCATGTACAAATGTGTTACAACCCATGTTGATTCATCTCTAACTGATCTTTACACTGGTTCCTGATACCCTTCTCATGTTGACCTCTGTCGCTTTAAGGTTTCTGTATTAGTTCCTCTGGAGTGGGGACATCAAACGCTTTCATGTTTTGGGTTTTCTACCTATTCCCATATCTCCCATATGTGTTCTTCCCTTGTCATGTGATCCAAGTCCAACAACATTGCTGTACTTGCCCTAGATTTAAAGTCCACATATGAGGGAGAACATACAAGTTTTGATCTTCTGAGCCTGGCTAAACTTGCTCGGAATGATGTTCTCCAGTTCTATCCATTTACTTGCAAATGATAAGATTTCATTCTTCTTCATGGCTGAGTAAAATTCCATTGTGTATAAATACCACATTTTCTTGATCCATTCATCAGTAGTGGGGCATCTTTGTTGTTTCCATAACTTGTCTATTGTGAATAGTGCTGCAGTAAATATGGGTGTGCAGGTGCCTCTGGAGTAATCTGTGTTGCATTCCTTTGGGTATATCCCCAGGAGTGGGATTACTGGATCATACGGCAGTCTATGTTTAGATTTTTAAGAAGCCTCCAATTTTTTTCCAGAGTGGTTGCACCAGCTTACATTCCCATCAGCAGTGTACAAGCATTCCTTTTTTCCACATCCTCACCAACACATGTTGTTGGTGGTGTTTTTGATGATGGCTATTCTAACAGGGGTGAGGTGGAATCTTAGTGTGGTTTTGATTTGCATTTCCTTTATGGCTAGAGATGGTGAGCATTTTTTTCATGTGTTTTTTGGCCATTTAAATTTCTTCTTTTGAGAAAGTTCTGTTTAGTTCAGTTGCCCATTTCTTTATTGGTTCATTGATTTTAGGAGAGTTTAGTTTCTTAAGTTCACTGTATATCCTGGTTATCAGTCCTTTGTCTGATGTATAGCTAGCAAATATTTTCTCCCACTCTGTGGGTGTTCTCTTCAGTTTAGAGACCATTTCTTTTGTTGTGCAGAAGCTTTTTAATTTTATGAAGTCCCATTTGTCCATCCTTTCTCTTAGTTGCTGGGCTGCTGGGGTTCTATTGAGGAAGTCCTTGCCTATACCTCTTAGTTCCAGAGTGTTTCCTGATCCTTCCTGTACTAGCTTCAGAGTTTCAGGTCTGATATTAAGGTCTTGATCCATTTTGAGTTGATACTAGTACAGGGTGATACACATGGATCTAGTTTCAGTTTTCTGCAGGTAGATAATCACTTTTCCCAACAACATTTGTTGAAGAGGCTGTCTTTTCTCCATTGTATATTTTTGGCACCTTTGTCACAAATGAGGTGGTTATAGTTGTGTGGATTCATATCCAGGTCCTCTATTCTGTTCCACTGGTCTTCATGTCTGTTTTTGTGCCAGTACTATGCTGTTTTTATTGCTATTGCTTTGTAATATAGTTTGAAGTCAGGTATTGTGATATCACCAGCATTGCTCTTTTTGCTGAGTATTGCCTTGGCTATTCGTGGTCTCTTGTGTTTCCAAGTGAACTTTAGGGTAGATTTTTCAATCTCTGTGATGAAGTCATTGGGATTTTGATGGGAATTGCATTAAACATGTAGATTGCTTTCGGTAGTATAGTCATTTTTACTATGTTGATTCTACATGATCACAGGGCATTTTTCCATCTTCTGTAGTCTTCCTTGATCTCTTTCTTCAGGGGTTTGTAATTCTCCTTATAGAGGTCATTCACATCCTTTGTTAAGTTTACTCCTAGGCATTTGATTTTTTTTTTTGGCTATTGTAAATGGAATGAGATCATTTCTTTTGTTGTGCAGAAGCTTTTTAATTTTATGAAGTCCTACTTGTCTGCACAATTTATTATGGGACCTCTGAGCAGGGAGTTTGGGATTTTTTTTTTTTAAGAAATAGCACTAATGAGGCATCATTGAAACAAAACTGCAAATATTTAAAGTATGCATTTTGATAAATCTTGAAGTACTTATACACCTATAAAACTATCACCATGGGCAAGATAATGAAGATATTCACAACAATCAAAAGTTTCCTCCTGCCATTTGCAATTTCTTCCTTCAGTGTCACTGTTCTACTCATTCTTTCCTGCCTCTTTTCTAGATTAAACATTATATTGTCTTCTGTCATAAAATTAGTTTGGATTTTCTATAATTTTACATAAATTGCATTTTATTTATATTGTATACATATATATCCAACATAATCTGTAAGCATAGTTTATAAATAATGAACATAAAAGTGTGAGTGAACAAAGTCCCATAAAATGCTTACAGTGTTGGCTTAAAAGTAATTGTGGATTAATGCTTCATAAACCATGTAGAATGTTAGTGTTGAATAAAGTAAAAAATTGACCAAAGCTAGTTGAATTTGAACAAAGATTGCTCTGAGTAGAAATTAAAATTTGTGAGTTTAGATTCACTCCTCTAAAAGTAAGAGTAATAGAATATATTGTGAAATGTGTGAACCATGCAGCTTCTCATGCCTGATGCGTAAGAGTGCTCAATAAACTTTATTTCCTCCCTCTTTGCTTCTTATTCCTATTCCATCCATTCATATTGCAGGCTTTCTTTATATTCGAATTTAGGCTGAGGTTGAAGACATGGATATAGAACCTAATGACATGTGTAGAAACTCTGTTTTTGTTGCCATGGTGTCAATTCTACTTAGTGCTTAATTTGTTTATATGTATATATTTGTTATATATGTTATATATATGGATGTATATATGTACATATATATGTATATATACATATACACATGCATACATACATAAATCTTTGGAAGAAAAAATATTAGCTACAGACTTTTGAAAAAGGTAATAATGATACTGATTCACTTTCAAACAGTCTTATACCTTTTTCTTTCATGACAATTCAACAGAAATCTGATCCTTGGAAACAAGGTACTAATTTAAATAGAAGAGAAGAATATGTAATATATATCTTCCTTATTATACAAGAATTATGCTAGAGAATTATTTTTGCTATTCTCTTTCCATCTTTATCAGTTTTTCTGTACTTGAGCTTCAAAACTAAAATTATTAGACTTGAGTTTTAAAAAATACTTTGAATGTAGATATTTAAAGCTTTATAGCTTGACTTCTCTGTTACTCACCCTGGGTGGCTAAAACTTTAAACACCTCAGGTGTCTTGAGGAACTGTCAATGGACCATTAGGCAGCTATATTATGTCATAGGCTATATTCCTGGCAGCAGGTGACCCATGTCATCATGCTCTTCCTTACATGCCTTCTAAAATAACAGTCCAACAGTTTCATGTACCCATGTGGACCATGGTAATGAGATCCCAGGCAGGTTGTAGGGATTGTGTTCAGCTCAGGTATGTTGACCTGTGGTCAAACAATGGGTAATATGTCAGTCACAGAGCACAATTCCAATTCAAGAACTTTGTTTTAAGCTATGACATATTTTGGTGTATGTCTCTTTTGTGTAAACCTTCAGCTGAGATAATAAATTCTAGGAAAAGACATGGGTAAATGTATTTTTGAGTCCTGTTTTTTTTCTCTTAATGTGTATATACAATCAACTGCCTGTCAAGTTCATGTAATGCACTTCATGCATGTCTTTGGGAATGCTTTGTGGTCATTAGAGTCAAACAAAGTAGGTGACAAAGGAAAACGACTACTAAGCAAAGCATAGTAGGTAAATTGTGTGATGCACAACTTGTAACTTTGAAAGAGGGACAGAAACCAATAGGTCAAATATATAGGTTATGTTGGGCAAAGAATTAGGTCAGGTGTGGAAGACAAGATTCTGGAGAAGAGGAGAAACTTGACAAAAGAGGTATTTTTGAAAAATTCATAAAGCAGTGGGCCACAGGAGAGCCTGAAATCAAAGACCACTAGAGATGGTGGGACTATAACTATATCTGAGAGCCATAGAGTTCAGAAGAAGGTGGCACCCAGTAAAAGAGAGAGAAAATCTCAAGAGGAATGTATGTGAAGAATAATTAGCATTTCATTATTATGCTAGGTAAAAGACCAAATACTATGTTATTTCATTTTTATGAAATGTCCAGAACAAGCAAATTTATAGACGTAAAAAAGACTAATGGTTGCCTTTGGGGAAAAGGGTTCAGGAATACTGGGAGTGTTTGCTCATGGGTTTGGGGCTTTTTTGGGGGATGATAACAATGTTCTAACATTAGACCATAGAGCTGGTTGCACAACTGTGAATATACTAAAATATTTGAGCTGTGTGCTTCAAATGGGTGAATTATACACTTTAAATGGGAGCAATAAAACTGTTTCAAAAGCTTAAAAGAATTTGGATTTGTCATGCGATTGGCTTAAAGAACAGATTGTAGGACCAATCTGTAAGTTAGGTTAGAAGTCTTTCTACTTAAACTATGTTTTAATGCAATAATAAATAATATTAAGTCATATATTTCCCAGTAGAGAGCACTAACAGTCAGAATTTATAAAATATGTTAATATTTGAGGAAGAAGAGGTAATTGGGACTGAAGATAGTGAGAGGAGATAATAACTTGAGAGAAGAATGTGTCTCCCCACACTCAAAAATGTGTATGAGACATACTAAGAAAGTAGGTGCCAAGTACACCCACGCTTTGGAATTATATTCCTGTCCGGGGTACAAGGAGCCAGCTGAAGCTCTGTTGTAGGTTTCTGGCAGGTAATTCTCTAGTTTACACTTAACACAGGTAGACTTAAAGGGTTTTGACCTTGCTTCACTGGAGAGGTTGTTGGAGAAATACCATAGCCATTGTAGTTGTAATAGCACAAATTAATTGCTTCTTCTTTACTAGATACTTCTTTTATGGCATTATATATTTTCATTTGGTCATCCCAAGCCTTCTTTGAGTTAGGTTTTCTTATTAGCTCTCATTTTATATGTGAGGAATCTGAGACCCAGAGAAGTTAAGTAACTTCTCTGTTGATGAATATTAGATCAGAATTAAAACTCCAGTGTCTGACTTCAAGATCTTTAGACTCTTAGCCACTATATTAAACTGCATGTCCTTCATTTTCCTGAATTACATTAGTGAAGGTTATCCAAAGCCTTTTCTACATGTATCAAAAATACACTGTATTGCCTGGAAAGTTTTAAAATAAGAATTTGGGGGACAAAAATAAAATTGTTTGATTTCATATGTTCATTGGATAATAATGGCAGTTACCCTTATGTTTGCTTCTACAAAGGTTGTTTACTTACCCTGGCATGGCATACTGCTTCCATTTCAGCACCTTGGGTCCGTTATGTCCTGGGACCTATAGATATGTCAGCAAGAAGAAGATATACAGTAGCTGGGCATGTTGGTATACTCCTATAATTCCAGCATTTGGGAGGCTGAGGCAGGAGGATTGCAAGTTTGAGACAACATTGGGCTGCATAGCAAGTTTGAGGCCAAACTGAGCTATACAGTGAGACACAGTCAAAAAAAAAAGCAGACATGCAAAACATTCTGGCTTAGGTATAAGTCATGCTTAGCCTCTTGTAACTGGAGTTCTTATCTCATAGAACTCTGGACTGCTTCCCTGGCTTCCTCCTAGTCCTCACTTCTGGGAAGACTGAATTCTTGATATACAAAGTGTGATATATATACCAGCAATGCTAGCACTGGCATTAATTACCTCAGGTCTTTCTTCACATGGAAGTGGAGAAGCACTGATCTAATTTTTTTTTTTTTTTTACCTCTTATCAGCTGAACTTTCTGTGTGCCACTCAATTTCAAATGCAGTTTATGTAAACTTTGTTTCTGGCATCTCAGGTCTATTTGTTCACAGGTATCTATCTGGTTTTTCAAATGTATATCTCCTTCCAGACTGCTAACATTTGTATGTCTCAAGTTTTCCATTCTTAATTTCTTACTCTGTTTTCTTCATGATCTGCCCCAATCATACCTTCAGAACTAAAGGATCAATAATAATTATACTACTTAACTATTTCCTTATCAAAAATATTGCAAAATGAAAATGTGTAACCAAAAGAACAATTAACTTATGCAGAAATTCATATGAATTATTCAGACCTAATATTTTAGCTATTTTTCTTTATGGTAATATAATAACTCAACAAAACCCTCTCTTGTACCCTCCATTCATTCTAAGTCTGTAGTATGTGGCATTATTCGTGAAAAGAGACCTTGGTAAGAGTTCTTATTTTCTCATTATGTAAAGCCAAATAGCAATCATTTATCACTGTTCAGTGGTTAATGATTAATGAATATCTTTGGTTGCCTTTCTCAGAAGTGTAGAAGAGGTTACTTGCCTGTTTTCCTCTCTTGTTACGTCTAGGATTCCTATGGTGTGTGAGGTATTTATTCAATTTAAGTATTAGTCACTCATGGGGATTTCCTGTGTAATAACTTTTACAAGTGTCATTTCAAAGGAGAGCAGAGAGATTTGTTTATAGACATCCACCCACACCCCTTTCCCTGCAGAATGTGCTTTGCGAGGGTTACTGTGGACCTCTTTGAAGATCCAACTTCAGGTAGAGTCTAAAAAAAGAAAACTTTTTTTTTCTGAAGAGATTTCCAAAAAAGTTTTACAGACTAAGTTTAGAAAACGGCACAGGGGTAGGCATAGAGAAAAATCATGGTGCACAGCCATTTAAAATTGTGAATTAAGAATTTCAAATTTAAGTGATGGAACCATGAAAAACAAGGACTTATTTACTCATGTTCTAACTGATATTGTGTAATTGTTACTGTCCTATCCCCTTAGTTACTTTTCATAGGCCTGAGCTGAGGATTGTACACAAAGCCACTGTCTCATTATTCCTACTGACATTGCAAAGGTCAGGCATTTGGAAAAAGTACTCTCTCAAGGACAGCCTACAGCTGCAGACCAGTAGCATACAGAATTAAACTTCTAAAAAATATTCCTGGTTCAGAACTAGAGAAAATGTTAGATTAAAAAGAATTAACCTAGAAGGTAACACCCACGCACAGGAAATCAATGTGAGTCAATGCCCTGTATAGCTATCCTTATCTCAACCAGCAAAACCCCTTGTTCCTTCCTATTATTGCTTATACTCTCTCTACAACAAAATTAGAGATAAGGGCAAAATAGTTTCTGCTGGGTATTGAGGGGGGGAGCGGGAGGGGGTGGAGTGGGTGGTAAGGGAGGGGGTGGGGGCAGGGGGGAGAAATAAACCAAGCCTTGTATGCACATATGAATAATAAAAGAAAAATGAAAAAAAAAAAAGAAAAAAAAAAAACATTAAGCTGTTCCCATGCAATATTAGTAAACAATTATAGTTCCCCAAGTTTGACCTCAAAAAAAAAAAATATTCCTGGTTCACTTTGTAAAATTATTTTGGAGGGGTGGGACTAGGGTTTGAACTCAGAGCCTTGTGTTTTCTAGGCAGGCATGCTACCATTTGAGCCATAAACCCAGCCCCTTTTGCTTTTATTATTTTTGAGAAAGAGTCATGCTTTACGCCCTGGCCATCCTGGACCGTGGTCACCCGATTTGTGCTACTCTGTGTAGCTGGGAATACAGGTGTACCACTGCATCCAGCCATTGGCTGAGATGGAACCTTGTGAACTTTTTGCCTTGGCTGGCCTCCAGCTATGTTCCTCCTATCTCTGCCTCCCAAACAGTTAGGATTGCAGACTTGAAACACTGCACCAAGTCACTTTGTAATCTTTTGAAAGTAGATTTATCCTAAGTTATTTCCAAAGGGGAGTGATAACAAGAAACACATATTCATTTTCCCAAGTGACTGAGTGAAGAGAAGCTATTTTCTTTTGTTTTAATCATGGTCTAGGACTCTAGGGCTATTAGTATCACAGCATGAGTTGAGAGTCCAGTTCTTTGATTTCATTTCTCATTCAGGGTCTGATTATTGTTTCCTTCACTGTCTTCTGTGGCTTGAAGAGTGAAATTGATTGTGTGGCAATCTATGTCAAATTTGGAAACTGAAAGGCAGTTTATTCACTGATGTGTAGAGACATAGCTTCTGATGGTGCTGTGTGGATTTGCCACTGAGGCAAAAATTAATTTTAAGCCCTTTTTCGGGACAACATGAGGACAGGAGTCATTCTACAATGTGTAGTAGAAGAGGTTCCACATTCTGCAGTCTCAGAATCAGAATCAGAAGTCAGGGGATAATTTTTAAATCTCATTCCTGGAAAGAAAGGGCTGTGGAGCTGTTGTTTGGGAAATAACACATGGAGGAACTAGAACACGATGTTGTGCTTTCCTTGGATTTTTCTATTGGTACAGATCATGTGTAACTTATGCTGTGATCTTTATTCACATAACTTTTTAAGTTTTATACACCAACCTGTGTAAATCCAACCCACTGCTTGAGTTCAGATCTAATATGTTATATTACTTCCTTTCATGAGCTCCATCCTATCTGAGCAAGCCCATGATCTTACTTTCTTTTTACTTTGACAATACTGGGGTTTGAACTCTGGTTTTTGTACTTGCTAGGCAGGTGCTCTACCACTTGAGCCATGCCTCTGGTCCTTTTTGCTTTTAGGTTATTTTTTTAGATAGCATCTCACCAGGCTGACCTCAGACCCTGATCCTCTTACCTAAGCCTTCCACATAGCTGGCACTATAGATGTGAACTATGAAATAAGTCTCATTAACTTTTTGCCTGGGTTAGCCTCAAACCACAGTCCTCCTGATCTCTGCCTTCCAAGTAGTTGGGATTGCAGGCATGAGCCACTGCACCCATACAGTCCTTCCATTTTGTGTTTTGAGCTAGGAGTCAACACAGGATTAACTCCAAAACTCTCATTTTACAGTTTGAAAGAATAGGAGCCCCCAAAGGTTGCATAATCCACAGCTGACCTAGAATCAAGAGCTTTGTGTCACTGTTAATGTTCTTTACATATTTTAATGCTATGTTATTTAACACTTAAATACTAGTTTGCATTATTTGATGATTTTTAAGTGCTCTTTTATCACTTCTTTTAAACTTGAAATGTCTTGAAGTTACAAATATGGTTTTCCCTGATAACGAGTGAATATTAGCACAGTGATTACCACATAGAACAATTAATAGTATCTCTAATCCAGAGATTATACAATGATGACTTTAAGACTTGTGACTTGAAGCAATAGTCATTTATTATCGTTTGTGTAAATGTGAGTTGGTTGTGAATTGGCTAATTTGTGTCAGGTATGGTTAGAGTCTTTGTTTTGTGATAGTGTTATAAAATATCTGAAGCTAGTTACTTTATGAAGAAGAGAAGTTTCTTTAGTCCACAGTTCTGGAAGTTCAAGAGGATGGTACCAGCACTGGCTTCTAGTGAGTGCCTTATGCCAGAAAACACAGTAGGAGAATGTGTAAAAGAGTGGTCACTTGGCAAGAAAGGAAGCAAGACACCATGGAGGGACTGGAATGTTCTGTTAAAACAACCAGTTCTGGTGAGAACTGATCACTCCTGAGAGATCTAATCCACTCCATGACATCAGTCTTAATCCCTTCAGAAGGCCATCGCAACCCAATCACTTCCCATTAGGCATTATTTGTAAGTGTCCCACTACCTTTCAATACCATTACATTGGAGGCCAATCTTTTAGCATAAGAATGTTTGAAAGATACACCATATCTGAACCATGCCAGCTGGATCTGCTGAAAGCTGTGGGTCCATTTAGGCTGGAGCTCAGCTCCAGTGGGTTGAACTCAGGTCTATTCCAGGTACACTAATCCTTCAGGCAGAAGGAATAGGAACTACCTAAGAGAAACTAATCTTGTGTGGTGGCAGAGGTGGAAGAGGGTAAGTTAACTGCTCTTACACAATCCCGCCCTGATCGTGCATCATTTCTGCTAAGATCCCATTGGCCAAAGCAAGAATAAGGCCAAAGAAAAAGAATGAGAAGTTCTTTAGGTCTACCATTAGGCTAAAGCAAGACTCATGAGAAGAATGGAATTCATGATGAATAATAATTTGTCATAGCCATGACCTTGTACCCTGAAGTCATTGCTGTTGTTAAGACCTCTCTACTCAAGGTAGATTCTCCAGAAAGAAAAGAGAGATCTGACACATCACACCATTGTTAGCTATTAATATTCTTCCATGAGTGAGCCTATAGCTCTTATATTGCCTAGACTTTGCTGTCCTCAATAGTTTGGAAACTACTCTTTCTTCCTTGTTAGATTGGTTTCTGAATTCTGGAAGTTAATTATCTTTTGGTTACAAGTATTCAAAGTCCAAACAGAACTAACAAACAAAAACAGAGATTTATTAGTAGGGTGACCATATTAGTAGCCAAGGCTTTTGTAACAAACTGACATAAACTGGGTGCAATTTTTCATCATTGTGGAGGATAGAAATTAGAAGAGTTTCAGCAAACAAAGAAAAAGTGGATAAGGTTTGGTTAATTTACAAAAGTAAGTGAAGAAGAGATAAGAGGCTTTTAGGAGAGATGACTTGCCACAGTTAGGTGAGGGGAGGTACTATTAAGAGGGAAGGAAGCAAGGATCTAGAGTCCTAATGCACAGAAAAAAATACCTCCCTGAAAATGAGCACTGAAGATATGAAATTATAAATAGTTTCAGGGGCTGTAAGACCAACTTTACAGTTAGGTTCATTCCTGACTTCTGTTCTGAGAGGCTAGAAATGGTGAGTATCCCTTAGCAGGTGAATGATGGAATTAAAGGATGATTCCAGGAGTCCTGCCTCCTGTTTTAGCTTGTGCCATTATTTCAACACTCTCATGGTGAGCATCAGTGGAAATAAAGACACATCTTACCCATTTCAATATAATTACTGCTGTCCCACCAAGTATGTAAGAAAGAACTTTTAAAAGAGTAGATATACTAAGAACTTTCTCAACAAAACCCCAGCAGCACAGCAACTAAGAGATAGCATAGATAAATGGGACCTCATAAAACTAAAAAGCTTCTGTTCATCAAAAGAAATGGTCTCTAAACTGAGGAGAACACCCACAGAGTGGGAGAAAATATTTGCCAGCTATACATCAGACAAAGGACTGATAACCAGAATATATAGGGAACTTAAAAAACTAAATTCTCCCAAAACTAATGAACCAATAAAGAAATGGGCAAGTGAACTAAACAGAACTTTCTCAAAAGAAGAAATTCAAATGGCCAAAAAACACATGAAAAAATGCTCACTATCTCTAGCAATAAAGGAAATGCAAATTAAAACCACACTAAGATTCCACCTCATGCCTGTTAGAATAGCCATCATCAGCAACACCACCAACAACAGGTGTTGGCGAGGATGCAGGGGAAAAAGGAACCCTCTTACACTGTTGGTGGGAATGTAAACTAGTACAACCACTCTGGAAAAAAATTTGGAGGCTACTTAAAAAGCTAGACATTGACCTACCATTTGATCCAGCAATACCACTCTTGGGGATATACCCAAAAGACTGTGACACAGGTTACTCCAGAGGCACCTGCACATCCATGTTTATTGCGGCACTATTCACAATAGCCAAGTTATGGAAACAGCCAAGATGCCCCAGCACTGACGAATGGATTAAGAAAATGTGGTATCCACTCTTGGGGATATACCCAAAAGACTGTTACTCCAGAGGCACCTGCACATCCATGTTTATTGCGGCACTATTCACAATAGCCAAGTTATGGAAACAGCCAAGATGCCCCACCACTGATGAATGGATTAAGAAAATGTGGTATCTATACACAATGGAATTTTATGCAGCCATGAAGAAGAACAAAATGTTATCATTCGCTGGTAAATGGATGGAATTGGAGAGCATCATTCTGAGTGAGGTTAGCCTGGCCCAAAAGACCAAAAATCATATGTTCTCCCTCATATGTGGACATTAGATCAAGGGCAAACACAACAATGGGATTGGACTTTGAGCACATGATAAAAGCGAGAGCACACAAGGGAGGGGTGAGGATAGGTAAGACACCTAAAAAACTAGCTAGCTTTTGTTGCCCTTAACGCAAAGAAACTAAAGCAGATACCTTAAAGCAACTGAGGCCAATAGGAAAAGGGGACCAGGAACTAGAGAAAAGGTTAGATCAAAAAGAATTAACCTAGAAGGTAACATACATGCACAGGAAATCAATGTGAGTCAATGCCCTGTATAGCTATCCTTATCTCAACCAGCAAAAACCCTTGTTCCTTCCTATTATGGCTTATACTCTCTCTACAACAAAATTAGAAATAAGGGCAAAATAGTTTCTGCTGGGTATTGAGAGGGTGGGGGGAGAGGAAGGGGGCTGAGTGGGTGGTAAGGGAGGGTGTGGGGGCAGGAGGGAGAAATGACCCAAGCCTTGTATGCACATATGAATAATAAAAGAAAAAAAAGAGTAGATATACACTTAAGTTTGTGATTTTAATATATTGGGTTAAATTTCCAGTATCACAAAAATATTGGTATAAGAGATCCAAGAGTCATGTGGACCACACTTCTCCTTCCCCCAACTCTCAGTTCTACTGACAGCTTTTTAGATATGAAATACACACAGATCCTGACATATAGATACTTCCCAAATCTACCTAACACTGAACCTTACTTTGCATTCCACACTTTATTTCTACCTGTCTGTGGAGCTGTTTGTTTCTATTGTTATTTTCAAGACAGTATTGCTAAAATAATTACAGTGATCAACCTTTTCCAAAAACCAGACTCCTTTTTGTGTAGGAGGGTGAATATAGTGCAAATATTGTGTACTCATGTATGTAAATGGGAAAACGAGACTTTTTGAAAATATTCCAGGAATGGGGATAAAGAAGATTGATGGAGGGGGTGAATTCAAAGTATGATATAGTTGACATATTGTAAGAACTTTTTTAAGTGCCACAATGTACCTCCAGCACAACAACAAAAAAGCACTCCTTTTTGAAGTTCCAAATTCTCTCAATATTACTATTTTCCCAATGTCAACATCATTCTGCCTTCTTTCCTGTTTATTTTTAATTCATCCCACCTAGGGTTGTAGGTTAAATCTGTTACTTCATTTTCTGTGAGACTCTGTTGAAGACCCTATCTCCCTTTTCAGTCATATACTTTCATCTCTGTTCACACTTCAGTCACTGTTCAGCTGCAAGATGGTGACATGCACATTTCCCCCTTTCCAGTCTATTCTGGGGCATAATTATCTTAGAAATAAAAATCTTAAGGAAAAAAGGATTGTGTTTTCTGGGGCTGTAATTCTGATTTTATGGGTACTGGGATGGTCAGGACGACTGACATTCTGTATTAGCTAGCCACTTCACTAATATCTCTTATAAATGCTTCTCAATAACTCAAAATGTTACAAGGTGACTTTAAGGTATGCAAGAAACATCAGTCACACTTGACAGTTTAAATTGGTGTATATTAATTGTACAGTGAGTTTTATTATGACATTTTCATACATATATATACACTTTGCATTTATCCTCCTTATTATCTACACTTATCCTCTTTCTCCCATACTGCTATCCTCCTTTGTTTATTTGTTTTTTTAAAAATTCCAAATGTTTAATTTTTGAGGTCTCTTGATATTCTTGATATCAATTTCTAGGAGGATGAAAAGGTTTTATTCCATTCTGTAGACTTTCTCTTCACTCTATTGTTTCCTTTGCTGTGTAGAAATTTTTTAATTTGATGCAATCCCCTTGCTCTTACTTACTGAGCTATTGGAATCCTATTCATGAAGTCATTGCCTATGCCCTGTCTTAAAGCCTTTTCCCTAGTATTTCCAAAGTTTCAGGTCTTATGTTAAGTGTCAGGTCTTGAGTTGATTTTTGAATAGGGTGAGTGGTAGGCATCAAGTTTCAGTGAGTACCCAGTTTTTCTAGCACCACCAGTTAAAAATACTGTCTTTTCTCCAATGTATGTGTTTGGAACTTTTATCAAAAATCAGAGGGGTGTAGCTCTTCCTCTATCCTATTCTATTGGCCTATGTGTCTCTTTTTATGCCAGTGCCATGCTTTGTATTTTTTCCCATGGCTCTGTAGTATAATTTGTTGCTAGGTGCAGTGATACTTCCAGCATTGTTTTATTTGCATGTGTGTGTGTGTGTGTGTGTGTGTGTGTGTGTGTGTGTGTGTTGCTTCAGATTGCTTTGGCTATTCTGACTTTTTGTGCTTCCATAAGAATTTTAGTTTTTTTCTGTGAAGAATATCATTGGAGGGAGATTCCAAGATGGTGGCTAGAGGGAGGAAGCAGAAAGCATGCCTCCTAAAGTGAAATCTTGGAGAGATGCTGGAGACACACCTTGCAGGCAATGCCACCTAGAAGAGGCAAAACTTTGACCCCTCCACATCTCCAGCCTATGCAGAGCATCTCACTTCATGTTGAATGGAGAAACCAGGAGAGCCCCTGGGCTGCTGCCAGACACTGGTGCCCAGACGGCTTGGGAAGATGCGGACAATGTGAGCTAAGTGGTATGCGGTACACCACAGACAACCCTGGGCCAGAACAGCATAGCCCCCTGGACAGACCGACCCCCCACCCAGGAAAAAAAGAGAAACTGAGTAATAAGCAATAAGAACAATAAAGACACATAGAAGAGGGTGGGGCACCCTGAGCACTGAAGAGGGGGGGAGGGGAATCCCTCCAGAACTGTAAATAAACAAGCCAGTCCTGGCCGAGGGCAGGAGCAGTGGCACACACCCAGCAACCAGGAGCGGGAAAGCTTGTGAGAGTCAATGAAAATGAAAACACAACCTACCAGAACCTATGGGACACAGCAAAGGCAGTCCTGAGAGGAAAGTTTATAGCCATGAGTGCATATATTAAAAAGACTGAAAGATCCCAAATCAATGATCTTTTGATACATCTCAAACTCCTAGAAAAATAAGAACAAGCAAATCCCAAAACAAATAGAAGGAGAGAAATCATAAAAATAAGAGCTGAAATCAATGAAATAGAACAAAAAAAACCATGCAAAGAATTAATGAAACAAAAATTGACTCTTTGAAAAAATAAACAAGATCAACAGATCCCTGGCAAACCTGACTAAAATGAGGAGAGAAAAAACTCAAATTAGTAGAATCAGGAATGCAAAAGGGGGGATAATAACAAACACCACGGAATGTCCAGGAAAACATCAGAGACTATTTCGAGAAACTATATTCAAAAAAATTTGAAAATCTTAAAGAAATGGACATATTTCTAGATACATATGATCATCCAAAACTGAACCAAGAGGACATTAATCACCTGAATAGATCTATAACACAAAATGAAATTGAAGCAGCAATCAAGAGTCTCCCCAAAAAGAAAAGTCCAGGACCTGATGGATTCTCTGCTGAATTCTATCAGACCTTTAAAGAAGAACTGATACCAACCCTCCTTAAACTGTTCCATGAAATAGAAAGGGAAGGAAAACTGCCAAACACATTTTATGAAGCCAGTATTACACTTATCCCAAAACCAGGCAAAGACACCTCCAAAAAGGAGAACTATAGGCCAATCTCCTTAATGAACATTGACGCAAAAATCCTCAACAAAATAATGGCAAACCGAATTCAACAACACATCAAAAAGATCATTCACCATGACCAAGTTGGCTTCATCCCAGGAATGCAGGGGTGGTTCAACATACAAAAATCAATAAACGTAATAAACCACATTAACAGAAGCAAAGACAAAAACCACTTGATCATCTCAATAGATGCAGAAAACGCCTTTGGTAAGATCCAACATCATTTCATGATAAAAGCTCTAAGAAAACTAGGAATAGAAGGAAAGTACCTCAACATTATAAAAGCTATACATGACAAACTTACAGCCAGCATTATACTTAATGGTGAAAAACTGAAAGCATTCCCTCTAAAATCAGGAATGAGACAAGGATGCCCACTATCTCCACTCTTATTCAAGATAGTACTGGAATTCCTAGCCAGAGCAATTAGGCAAGAAGAAGGAATAAAAGGAATACAAATAGGTAAAGAAACTGTCAAAATATCCCTATTTGCAGATGACATGATCCTATACCTTAAAGACCCAAAAAACTCTACTCAGAAGCTCTTAGACACCATCAATATCTACAGCAAGGTAGCAGGATATAAAATCAACACAGAAAAATCATTAGCATTTCCATAAACTAAGAATTACAAACTGAAAAAGAATATATGGAAATAATTCCATTTACAATAGACTTAAAAAAAATCAAATACCTAGGTGTAAACCTAACAAAGATGTGAATGACCTCTACAAGGAAAACTATACACTTCTGAAGAAAGAGATTGAGGAAGACTATAGAAAGTGAAGAGATCTCCCATGCTCATGGATTAGTAGAATCAACATAGTAAAAATGTCTATACTCCCAAAAGTAATCTACGTATTTAATGCAATTCCCATCAAAATTCCAATGACATTCATTAAAGAGATTGAAAAATCTACTGTTAAATTTATATGGAAACACAAGAGGCCACAAATAGCCAAGGCAATACTCAGTCAAAAGAACAAAGCTGGACTCCTATAGTGAAATCTTGGAGAGATGCTGGAGACACACTTTGCAGGCATAATCACCGAGAAAAGGCATAACTTTGACTCCTCCACATCTCCAGCCGGCGCAGAGAATCTCCACTTCACGTTAAACGGAGAACCGAAGAGGCCCCCGGGCCGGCAGTGGCCGGCGCCCACACGGCTTGGGAAGACGCGGACCAGGTGAGCTTCGCGGTACCGCGGTTCCCCCACAGACAAGCCTGGGCCAGAGCAGCATAGCCCCCTGGACAGACTGACCTCCACCCGGGAAAAAAAGAGAAACTGAGTACTAAGCAATAAGAACAGTTAAGACACGCTGGAAAGCGGGTGGGGCGCCCTGAGCGCTGAAGATTGGGGGAAGGGAATCCTTCCCGGGACTGTAAAGAAACGAGCCGGGCGGGCCCGGAGAGGCTCTGGCGGGAGCGGGGCGCGCCAGCAACCAGGAGCGGGGACGCTTGTGAGAGGAGGGAAGACCCACTTCCCACGTGAACTGTAAATAAACACGCAGGCCTGACAACGCGGGGCAGTGTCGCCTTTCCCAGTGCTTGGAAAGGGAAAAGCCTGTAGCAGAGGCCCCCCTCCCCGGCACAGGAGAACTCTGAGCAAACAAAGCCTGTGGGACCAGGTGAGTGCTAAGCTCACCCCAGAGATCTGCATAAATAACGCCGCCAGCTACAGGCTGAGAGCAGCAGGCAGGCAAGCCACAGTTGCAGATACCACTCTCAGAACTGCCTCCAGATGCTTTTTTTTTTCTTTTTCTCCCTACCTTTGATGAGAGAACAACCAAATTACACCTGCAAGCCGAAAAACTTACTGAAACTATTGCATTTGAACTGGGGACACTTGGTGGGGCTTTTTTTTTTTTTTTTTTTTCTTCTGTGTGTGTGTGAGTGTAGTTTTGTTCCACTTTATGCATCCCCTTTGATGAGACAACTACAGAACAACATCTGAGGCACCAACTCCAGGACTGGAGATTCAGACGGACATCCAAATTATTAAGACTGAAATTGCATTGCATATAAACTTGGAAGTTTTTTGGTTTTTTTTTTTTTTTTTTAATTTCCTATTTTCCATTTTATTTTAATTCATTTTTATAAATAGATATTACTTTCATATACTTATTTTTTATTTTTTTTATCTTTGATTTTCAATCCTCTCTCTGTCTCTCTATTGTCTGTTCAGCTTACTGTCGATTAGTACACTAACACTCCCTGTTTATACCTTTGAAACTCTCTTGTCTGATACCTTGTTCTGCTTTCTCCCTCTTGTCTGTATATTTGTTTTCCCCTTTTCTTTAACTTCTTGCTTTCCATCTCAGCTCACTCTTCCGTTCTCAATACAACACCAAGGACAATGACAGGAAGACAGAAAAAACAAGGAAACCAGTTTCCCCACAGCAAAAAATTAGTACAGGAACCAGAGGGGAATGAAGAGAACAGAAACTCAGAGCCAGACTCCAACAAAATGAAGATAAACTATGCCAAAGGACCCAATGAAGCCTACAAGAATAATTTAAAAGAAGACACACTACAAGTACTCAATGAGAATTTTATAGAGATGATACTGGATAGGGTCAACCAAAATGTACAGGAGACACTCAAGAAATTCCAAGACAATAAAAATAGAGAATTTGAAAAAGCAAAAGAAGAAATAAAGGAAACCATAGAAGCACTGTATAAACACCAAGGTGAAAGAGAGAACACAATGAATAAATGG
Organism: Castor canadensis; assembly: GCF_047511655.1. Lineage (NCBI taxonomy): Eukaryota > Metazoa > Chordata > Mammalia > Rodentia > Castoridae > Castor > Castor canadensis. The sequence goes on along the minus strand of NC_133399.1, from coordinate 72,221,928 downwards.
ATAAATGAACTCAGGACAAAAATAGACAACAATAAAGAAGAAAACAGCCAGGATATGGAAAACCTCAGAAAAAAGAACGAAACAGAACTGCAAAACAAAACGGAAAGCCAATCCAGCAGAATAGAACAAACAGAAGACAGAATCTCAGAACTTGAAGATGAAATGGTAATTAAAGGAAAAACCGAAGAACTATTAATTAAACAACTCAAGACCTGTGAAAAGAAAATGCAAGAACTCACCGACTCCATCAAAAGACCAAACTTGAGAATCATGGGCATCGAAGAAGGAGAAGAGGTGCAAGCGAAGGGAATGCGTAATATATTCAACAAAATAATAATGGAAAATTTCCCAAATCTAGAGAAAGATATTCCCATACAAATGCAAGAGGCCTCCAGGACACCAAACAGACCAGATCAAAATAGAACTACTCCACGACATATCATCATTAAAACAACAAGTTCAGAAACTAAGGAAAGAATATTGAAGGCTGCAAGAGAGAAAAAACAAGTAACATACAAAGGTAAACCCATCAAAATCACAGCAGACTTCTCAACAGAAACATTAAAAGCAAGAAGAGCGTGGGGTGAGATCTTCCGGGCACTGAATGAAAATAACTTCAACCCCAGGATACTCTACCCAGCAAAGCTATCATTCAAAATAGATGGAGCAATAAAAGTCTTCCATGATAAGCAGAAACTAAAACAATATGTGACCACAAAGCCACCATTACAAAAGATTCTGCAAGGGATCCTGCACACAGAAAGTGACACCCAACTTAACCATGAAAAGGCAGGCAGCACCAAACCACAGGATAAGAAAAAGCAAGACAGTAGAGAGTAACATCAAGTTAGGTACACACAATCAAACCTTCAAACAACTAAGATAACTAAATGGCAGGAATCACCACATACCTATCAGTACTAACACTTAATGTCAATGGACTTAATTCACCCATCAAAAGACACCGTTTGACAAAATGGATTAAAAAAGAAGATCCAACAATTTGTTGCTTACAGGAGACTCATCTCACCGACAGAAATAATCATATGCTTAGGATGAAAGGCTGGAAGAAGATTTACCAAGCTAATGGCCCCCGAAAACAAGCAGGAGTAGCAATACTTATCTCTGACAAAGTAGACTTCAAACCTACATTGATCAAACGAGACAAAGAAGGACATTCCATACTAATAAAAGGGGAAATAGACCAAAAGGAAATAATAATCATCAATCTGTACGCACCCAATGTCAACGCACCCAATTTCATCAAACATACCCTGAAAGACCTAAAAGCATATACAAACGCCAACACAGTGGTTGTGGGAGACTTTAACACTCCATTATCATCAATAGATAGGTCATCCAAACAAAAACTCAATAAAGAAATCCAAGATCTAAAATATGCAATAGATCAAGTGGACCTAGTAGATGTCTATAGAACATTTCATCCAACCTCTACACAATATACATTCTTCTCAGCAGCCCATGGAACCTTCTCCAAAATAGATCATATCCTAGGGCACAAAGCAAGCCTCAGCAAATATAAGAAAATAGAAATAATACCGTGCATACTATCTGACCACAATGCAGTAAAAGTAGAACTCAACAACAAAAGTAAAGACAAAAAACATGCAAACAGCTGGAAACTAAATAACTCATTACTTAATGAAGAATGGATCATCGATGCAATAAAAGAGGAAATTAAAAAGTTCCTAGAAGTCAATGAAAATGAAAACACAACCTACCGGAACCTATGGGACACAGCTAAGGCAGTCTTTAGAGGAAAGTTTATAGGCATGAGTGCATATATTAAAAAGTTTGAAAGATCCCAAATCAATGACCTAATGATACATCTCAAACTCCTAGAAAAACAAGAACAAGCAAATCCCAAAACAAATAGAAGGAGAGAAATAATAAAAATAAGAGCTGAAATCAACGAAATAGAAACCAAAAAAACCATACAAAGAATTAATGAAACAAAAAGTTGGTTCTTTGAAAAAATAAACAAGATCGATAGACCCCTGGCAAACCTGACTAAAATGAGGAGAGAAAAAACCCAAATTAGTAGAATCAGGAATGCAAAAGGGGAGATAACAACAAACACCATGGAAATCCAGGAAATCATCAGAGACTACTTTGAGAACCTATATTCAAATAAATTTGAAAATCTAAAAGAAATGGACAGATTTCTAGATACATATGATCATCCAAAACTGAACCAAGAGGAAATTAATCATCTGAATAGACCTATAACACAAAATGAAATTGAAGCAGCAATCAAGAGTCTCCCCAAAAAGAAAAGTCCAGGACCTGATGGATTCTCTGCTGAATTCTATCAGACCTTTAAAGAAGAACTGATACCAACCCTCCTTAAACTGTTCCATGAAATAGAAAGGGAAGGAAAACTGCCAAACACATTTTATGAAGCCAGTATTACACTTATCCCAAAACCAGGCAAAGACACCTCCAAAAAGGAGAACTATAGGCCAATCTCCTTAATGAACATTGATGCAAAAATCCTCAACAAAATAATGGCAAACCGAATTCAGCAACACATCAAAAAGATTATCCACCACGACCAGGTAGGCTTCATCCCAGGGATGCAGGGGTGGTTCAACATACGAAAATCAATAAACGTAATAAACCACATTAACAGAAGCAAAGACAAAAACCACTTGATCATCTCAATAGATGCAGAAAAAGCCTTTGATAAGATCCAACATCATTTCATGATAAAAGCTCTAAGAAAACTAGGAATAGAAGGAAAGTTCCTCAACATTATAAAAGCTATATATGACAAACCTACAGCCAGCATTATACTTAACGGAGAAAAATTAAAACCGTTCCCTCTAAAATCAGGAACCAGACAAGGATGCCCACTATCTCCACTCCTATTCAACATAGTACTGGAATTCCTAGCCAGAGCAATTAGGCAAGAAGAAGGAATAAAAGGAATACAAATAGGAAAAGAAACTGTCAAAATATCCCTATTTGCAGACGATATGATCCTATACCTTAAAGACCCAAAAAACTCTACTCAGAAGCTTCTAGACATCATCAATAGCTATAGCAAAGTAGCAGGATATAAAATCAACATAGAAAAATCATTAGCATTTCTATACACTAACAATGAGCAAACGGAAAAAGAATGTATGAAAACAATTCCATTTACAATAGCCTCAAACAAAATCAAATACCTAGGTGTAAACCTAACAAAAGATGTGAAAGACCTCTACAAGGAAAACTATACACTTCTGAAGAAAGAGATTGAGGAAGACTATAGAATGTGGAAAGATCTCCCATGCTCATGGATTGGTAGAATCAACATAGTAAAAATGTCGATACTCCCCAAAGTAATCTACATGTTTAATGCAATTCCCATCAAAATTCCAATGACATTCATTAAAGAGATTGAAAAATCTACTGTGAAATTTATATGGAAACACAAGAGGCCACGAATAGCCAAGGCAATACTCAGTCAAAAGAACAATGCAGGAGGTATCACAATACCTGACTTCAAACTATATTACAAAGCAATAACAATAAAAACAGCATGGTACTGGCACAAAAACAGACATGAAGACCAGTGGAACAGAATAGAGGATCCAGATATGAAGCCACACAACTATGAGCAACTTATCTTTGACAAAGGAGCTAAAAATATACGATGGAGAAATAGCAGCCTCTTCAACAAAAACTGCTGGGAAAACTGGTTAGCAGTCTGCAAAAAACTGAAACTAGATCCATGTATATCACCCTATACCAAGATTAACTCAAAATGGATCAAGGATCTTAATATCAGACCCCAAACTCTTAAGTTGATACAAGAAAGAGTAGGAAATACTCTGGAATTAGTAGGTATAGGTAAGAACTTTCTCAATGAAACCCCAGCAGCACAGCAACTAAGAGATAGCATAGATAAATGGGACCTCATAAAACTAAAAAGCTTCTGTTCATCAAAAGAAATGGTCTCTAAACTGAAGAGAACAACCACAGAGTGGGAGAAAATATTTGCCAATTATACATCAGACAAAGGACTGATAACCAGAATATACAGGGAACTTAAAAAACTAAATTCTCCCAAAACTAATGAACCAATAAAGAAATGGGCATGTGAACTAAACAGAACTTTCTCAAAAGAAGAAATTCAAATGGCCAGAAAACACATGAAAAAATGCTCACCATCTCTAGCAATAAAGGAAATGCAAATTAAAACCACACTAAGATTCCACCTCACCCCTGTTAGAATAGCCATCATCAGCAACACCACCAACAACAGGTGTTGGCGAGGATGCGGGGAAAAAGGAACCCTTTTACACTGTTGGTGGGAATGTAGACTAGTACAACCACTCTGGAAAAAAATTTGGAGGCTACTTAAAAAGATGGACATCGATCTACCATTTGATCCAGCAATACCACTCTTGGGGATATACCCAAAAGACTGTTACTCCAGAGGCACCTGCACATCCATGTTTATTGTGGCACTATTCACAATAGCCAAGTTATGGAAACAGCCAAGATGTCCCAGCACTGACGAATGGATTAAGAAAATGTGGTATCTATACACAATGGAATTTTATGCAGCCATGAAGAAGAACAAAATGTTATCATTCGCTGGTAAATGGATGGAATTGGAGAACATCATTCTGAGTGAGGTTAGCCTGGCTCAAAAGACCAAAAATCGTATGTTCTCCCTCATATGTGGACATTAGATCAAGGGCAAACACAACAAGGGGATTGGACTATGAGCACATGATAAAAGCGAGAGCACACAAGGGAGGGGTGAGGATAGGTAAGACACCTAAAAAACTAGCTAGCATTTGTTGCCCTTAACGCAGAGAAACTAAAGCAGATACCCTAAAGCAACTGAGGCCAATAGGAAAAGGGGACCAGGAACTAGAGAAAAGGTTAGATCAAAAAGAATTAACCTAGAAGGTAACACCCACACACAGGAAATCAATGTGAGTCAATGCCCTGTATAGCTATCCTTATCTCAACCAGCAAAACCCCTTGTTCCTTCCTATTATTGCTTATACTCTCTCTACAACAAAATTAGAGATAAGGGCAAAATAGTTTCTGCTGGGTATTGAGGGGGGGAGCGGGAGGGGGTGGAGTGGGTGGTAAGGGAGGGAGTGGGGGCAGGGGGGAGAAATGAACCAAGCCTTGTATGCACATATGAATAATAAAAGAAAAATGAAAAAAAAAAAAAAAAAGAACAAAGCTGGAGGCATCACAATACCTGACTTCAAACTATATTACAAAGCAATAACAATAAAAACAGCATGGTACTGGCACAAAAACAGACATGAAGACCAGTGGAACAGAATAGAGCACCCAGATATGAAGCCACACAACTATAACCAACTTGTCTTTGACAAAGGAGCTAAAAATATACAATGGAGAAAAAGCAGCCTCTTCAACAAAAACTGCTGGGAAAATTGGTTAGCAGTCTGCAAAAAACTGAAACTAGATCCATGTATATCACTCTATACCAATATTATCTCAAAATGGATCAAGGATCTTAATATCAGACCACAAACTCTAAAGTTGATACGGAAAGAGTAGGAAATCCTCTGGAATTAGTAGGTTTAGGTGAGACACCTAAAAAATTAGCTAGCATTTGTTGCCCTCAACACAGAGTAACTAAAGCATATACTTTAAAGCAACTGAGGCCAATAGGAGAAGGGGACCAGGAACTAGAGAAAAGGTTAGTTCCAAAAGAATTAACCTAGAAGGTAACACACATGCACAGGAAATTAATGTGAGTCAACTCCCTGTATAGCTATCCTTATCTCAACTAGCAAAAACCGTTGTTCCTTCCTATTACTGCTTATACTCTCTCTTCAACAAAATTAGAGATAAGGGCAAAATAGTTTCTGCCAGGTATCGAGGGGGTGGGGGAGAGAATGAGGGGGCAGAGTGGGTGGTAAGGGAGGAGAGGGAAGGGGGAGAAATACCCAAGCATTGTATGCACATATGAATAAAAAAAAAGAATATCATTGGAATGTTGATGGGGATTGCATTGAATTGGTAGATGTCATTCTGTAATATAGCCATTTTTTATAATATTAATTCTGCTGATCCGTGAACATAGAATATCTTCCTACCTTCTAATGTCGTCTTCAATTTCTTTCTTCAGTGTTTTAGAATGCTTATTATACAGTATTTCATGTCTTTTCACATCATTTATTCCTAAGTATTTCATTTTTTGTTATAACAATCAAATAGGAGATGTATATAATTATTATGCCTCTGTGGTCAATATCTCATGGATTAAAGTTTTAGTTTTTTCTGGATAGCTCAGTCAATGTCAGTGAAGATTTTGTGTCTGTTCCTAAATTGAGGTAGAGTGCCGTTCAAGTATAATTCAACTACATTATTTTAAGTGAACTCTTAGGTGCTTTATACTTTTGCTAGTCTATTCTCTGCCCTTCCCAATTCAGCAAACTTCTTGTTAAAATATCTGTCCTAGCTAGAGCTATAATTTCAACTCTTTAGTAGACTCTGATACTCCTGTAATCCATAGATTTATGTCCTACTTGGTGACAACCTGGAACTCTCACATGCTGACAGATGATATAAATAACAGTTTTCCTCCTTCTGAGTTGTGGGGTATTAATTAATTCCTGATAAACAAATTTTATACAATTCAGGATTTTTCTTGAACCTCATGATTTCTTTTTTGTACTTGGCTTTGTTGATAATATTATTGTCAAGTAAATTTCTACTAAGAGCAGGCACTATCTTTGGTTAAAGAGGAGGTGAATTGAGTTGTCACTTAATTCTCTGCATATTGTTTTGCTTGTTCCCTACTACGTTGGTGGAATTATTGCCAACAGTTGCTCTTGGATCACAGGAAATGGGGGAATGTTCACCTAAGACGTCAACATTACCTTCAACTTAGTTTCATTACATATGTCATTGGAATTGGAAGGGTTTTTTGGCTCAAGGCCAAAAGTCTCCTTTTAATCGCATGTGGTTTGTTCCAGTTGGAAAAGAACTCCCAAAATTTATTTTTAAACATATGCAAAGAACTAGAGTTACTCATGCTTTTTTTGTGAGTGAAGGTTTTTAAAGATGCACTCTAGATGAAATGTGCTCCTCCCCTCAAAAAACGAGTAAAACAAGAAAAAACATGGCCTGGATCATTGAAAAATGACTCAGAAAAATAAAACAATACAGATTCCAAACCTTGTTTTAACATGCTGCAAAATGAAATGACTATAATATTTTAAAGAACAGAGATGGGACAAGCTAGAAATTTCTAGAGAACCTCACCATACCATTATAAAAGGATGTTCTAAATATGAAAGCTCAATTAATTAACAAGGTGTATCTCAGCAATTGGACATTGACATTAATAATTAAACCTATTCCTATTGACTTTTCTTGAGGATGTCCTCCCTCCCTTCTCCCTCACTCCTCCCTGTTTCCTCCTTATCTCCTCCCTTCCTCCTTCTTTCCTTCTTACCTGCCTTTCTTTTCATTTTTTCTGTCCCTGTAAGTCTCTTGCTCTCTGCCTATTTCTACTGCTTTCTTCTCTCTGTATTGAAATGTATATTTCACAGTTGCTGAGTTTAGGGTCTTATGCTCTTTTTTTCCCCTTCATTTGAATGGAACTTTTACTATTTCTCTTTCTGAAATAATCCCAACTCATACGGTATTTAATTATTACTTTTTCTAGTAGAAGGAATAAACAGAGAGAGAAATAATGATTAAAATATAAAGGGACAAAGAGATATTATAAAAAAAAGAACAATGCAGAAAAGAATGGAGGAGGGTGAGTGAAAGAACAGATATGAAGCATCTATGAACTGGGCAGGGCAGAAGAACAGCAAAGAAAATTTAGGTGGTGATGAGATGGTGTGAAATATGAGTTGATATGGTTTCAAAAGGGTAAAAATGCATTAAAAGAATGAAGGATCTTCTAGCTCAAAATTGGAGTATTTAACAACCACGTAGATCCAGCTTTTAAATAAAATTTATTACTTTTTAAAGTTATCTGAATTACTTAAAAATGCAGTGTTATGGAAAAAGAAGCACTTTTTATTTTTCATTTCATTTTATTTTTTTTAAATTTTATTATTCATATGTGCATACAAGGCTTGGGTCATTTCTCCCCCCTGCCCCCACCCCCTCCCTTACCACCCACTCCACCCCCTCCATCTCCCCCCCACCCCCTCAATACCCAGCAGAAACTATTTTGCCCTTATTTCTAATTTTGTTGTAGAGAGTGTATAAGCAATAATAGCAAGGAACAACGGTTTTTGCTGGTTGAGATAAGGATAGCTATACAGGGCATTGACTCACATTGATTTCCTGTGTGTGTGTGTTACCTTCTAGTTTAATTCTTTTTGATCTAACCTTTTCTCTAGTTCCTGGTCCCCTTTTCCTATTGGCCTCAGTTGCTTTTAAGGTATCTGCTTTAGTTTCTTTGCGTTAAGGGCAACAAAAATTAGCTAGTTTTTTAGGTGTCTTACCTATCCTCACCCCTCCCTTGTGTGCTCTCACTTTTATCATGTGCTCAAAGTCCAATCCCATTGTTGTGTTTGCCCTTGATCTAATGTCCACATATGAGGGAGAACATATGATTTTTGGTCTTTTGGGCCAGGCTAACCTCACTCAGAATGATGCTCTCCAATTCCATCCATTTACCAGCGAATGATAACATTTTGTTCTTCTTCATGGCTGCATAAAATTCCATTGTGTATAGATACCACATTTTCTTTTTTTCATTTTTCTTTTATTATTCATATGTGCATACAAGGCTTGGTTCATTTCTCCCCCCAGTCCCCACCCCCTCCCTTACCACCCACTCTGCCCCTTCCTTCTCCCCCCCCTCAATACCCAGCAGAAACTATTTTGCCCTTATCTCTAATTTTGTTGTAGAGAGAGTATAAGCAATAATAGGAAGGAACAAGGGGTTTTGCTGGTTGAGATAAGGATAGCTATACAGGGCATTGACTCACATTGATTTCCTGTGTGTGGGTGTTACCTTCTAGGTTAATTCTTTTTGATCTAACCTTTTCTCTAGTACCTGTTCCCCTTTTCCTATTGGCCTCAGTTGCTTTAAGGTATCTGCTTTAGTTTCTCTGCATTAAGGGCAACAAATGCTAGCTAGTTTTTTAGGTGTCTTACCTATTCTCACCCCTCCCTTGTGTGCTCTCGCTTTTATCACATGCTCATAGTCCAATCCCCTTGTTGTGTTTGCCCTTGATCTAATGTCCACATATGAGGGAGAACATATGATTTTTGGTTTTTTGAGCCAGGCTAACCTCACTCAGAATGATGTTCTCCAATTCCATCCATTTACCAGCGAATGATAACATTTTGTTCTTCTTCATGGCTGCATAAAATTCCATTGTGTATAGATACCACATTTTCTTAATCCATTCGTCAGTGCTGGGGCATCTTGGCTGTTTCCATAACTTGGCTATTGTGAATAGTGCCGCAATAAACATGGATGTGCAGGTGCCTCTGGAGTAACAGTCTTTTGGGTATATCCCCAAGAGTGGATACCACATTTTCTTAATCCATTCATCAGTGCTGGGGCATCTTGGCTGTTTCCATAACTTGGCTATTGTGAATAGTGCCGCAATAAACATGGATGTGCAGGTGCCTCTGGAGTAACAGTCTTTTGGGTATATCCCCAAGAGTGGATACCACATTTTCTTAATCCATTCATCAGTGCTGGGGCATCTTGGCTGTTTCCATAACTTGGCTATTGTGAATAGTGCCGCAATAAACATGGATGTGCAGGTGCCTCTGGAGTAACCTGTGTCACAGTCTTTTGGGTATATCCCCAAGAGTGGTATTGCTGGATCAAATGGTAGGTCAATGTCTAGCTTTTTAAGTAGCCTCCAAATTTTTTTCCAGAGTGGTTGTACTAGTTTACATTCCCACCAACAGTGTAAGAGGGTTCCTTTTTCCCCGCAACCTCACCAACACCTGTTGGTGGTGGTGTTGCTGATGATGGCTATTCTATCAGGGGTGAGGTGGAATCTTAGCGTGGTTTTAATTTGCATTTCCTTTATTGCTAGAGATGGTGAGCATTTTTCATGTGTTTTTTGGCCATTTGTATTTCTTCGTTTGAGAAAGTTCTGTTTAGTTCGCTTGCCCATTTCTTTATTGGTTCATTAGTTTTGGGAGAATTTAGTTTTTTAAGTTCCCTATATATTCTGGTTATCAGACCTTTGTCTGATGTATAGTTGGCAAATATTTTCTCCCACTCTGTGGGTGTTCTCTTCAGTTTAGAGACCATTTCTTTTGATGAACAGAAGCTTTTTAGTTTTATGAGGTCCCATTTATCTATGCTATCTCTTAATTGCTGTGCTGCTGGGGTTTCATTGAGAAAGTTCTTACTTATACCTACTAATTCCAGAGTATTTCCTACTCTTTCCTGTATCAGCTTTAGAGTTTGTGGTCTGATATTAAGATCCTTGATTCATTTTGAGTTAATCTTGGTATGGGGTGATATACATAGATCTAGTTTCAGTTTTGCAGACTGCTAACCAGTTTTCCCAGCAGTTTTTGTTGAAGAGGCTGCTATTTCTCCATCATATATTTTTAGCTCCTTTGTCAAAGACAAGTTGGTTATAGTTGTGTGGCTTCATATCTGGGTCCTCTATTCTGTTCCACTGGTCTTCATGTCTGTTTTTGTGCCAGTACCATGCTGTTTTTATTGTTATTGCTTTGTAATATAGTTTGAAGTCAGGTATTGTGATGCCTCCAGCATTGTTCTTTTGACTGAGTATTGCCTTGGCTATTCGTGGCTTCCTGTGTTTTCATATAAATTTCACGGTAGATTTTTTTGATCTCTTTAATGAATGTCATTGGAATTTTGATGGGAATTGCATTAAACATGTAGATGACTTTAGGGAGTATAGACATTTTTACTATGTTGATTCTACCAATCCATGAGCATGGGAGATCTCTCCACTTTCTATAGTCTTCCTCAATCTCTTTCAAGAAGCACTTTTTTAAAAATTTCTTTTATTCATATGTGCATACAATGTTTGGGTCATTTCTCCCCTCTTCCCCCCACCCCCTTCCTTTACCCCCCATCCCCTTGCTACCAGGCAGAAACTATTTTGCTCTTATCTCTAATTTTGTTGAAGAGATAGTTTAAGCAATAATAGGAAAGACCAAGGGTTTTTGCTAGTTGAGATAAGGATAGCTATACAGGGAGTTGACTTACATTGCTTTCCTGTACATATGTGTTACATTCTAAATTAATTCTTCTCAAACTGACCTTTTCTCTAGTTCCTGGTCCCCTTTTCCTATTGGCCTCTGTCGCTTTAAAGTTTCTGCATTAGTTCCTTTGCATTGAGGACATCAAATGCTATCTTCTTATTTTTGGGTTTCTTGCCTATCCTCATACCTCCCTTGTGAAAGAAGTACTTTTAAATGAATTTCCTAAATTATTTACACCTTTGGTTATTTAAACATCAATACTGAGAAGTGTCAGAACACAAAGTAAATTTTTCTCCCAGTGAAATTAACTCATGCTTATTTTAGTTAGTACGTTGAAAACAGAACTGTTAGAGTGTGGATCTATCTGGAATGTCCTCCAAGTTTCATGTATTACAGGCTTGGTCACCAGTCTGTGGTGGTGTTGGAAGGTGGTGGAAACATAAAAATACAAGGCCTACTGGAAGGAAGTTAATGTTTTTGGGAATGTGCCCTTGAAGGGTGGATTGGAGCTCTAGTCCCTCTCACTCATTGCTTCCAAACTACCTCGAAGTGAGCCACTTTCACCCACCCTGTGCTCCCTGCTATGAGTTACTGCCTTGCCAAAGGCCCAAGGCAATGGAGAAGTAACCATGGACTGAAATCTTTGAAATTTATTTCAGGTATTTCATCACAGTAGTGGAAAGATATCACAAAAACTCTTGGAATTTGACAACTAAGTAAATTTTTTTTATCATTTATTTATTCATATGTGCATACATTGTTTGGGTCATTTCTCCCCCCTGCCCCCTTCCCCCACCATCTCCCCCAATCCCCCTCGCTTCCAGGCAGAACCTGTTCTGCCCTTATCTCTAATTTTGTTGAAGAGAAGACATAAGCATAATAAGAAAGACAGGATATTTTTTGCTAGTTGAGATAAGGATAGCTATACAGAGAGATTCCTAGCATTGCTTTCATGTATAAATGTGTTACAACCCAGGTTAATTCATCTATAACTGACCTTTTCACTAGTTCCTGATCTCCTTCCCATATTGACCTCTATCACTTTAAGGTTTCTTTATTAGTTCCTCTGCAGTGGGGACATCAAACACTTTCATGTTTTGGGTTTTCTACCTATCCCCATACCTCCTGTATGTGCTCTCCCCTTGTCATGTGACCCAAGTCCAACAACATTGCTGCATTTGCCCTTGATCTAAAGTCTGCATATGAGGGAGAACATATAATTTTTGTCTTCAGAGCCTGGCTGACCTCGCTCAGGATGATGTTTAGTATTATCTGTTTTTATACTAAGGAATATCTTCTTTCAATAAGAAGCATGTTTTGTAATAATCTGCTTACTTTTGTATAAAAAATGTCTGTTTTAAACAGCTATTTTGAAGTGTAATTGGCACATAAACACACACTTTTTTTGACAGTACTGGGGTTTAAACTCAGGGCCTTGTGCTTGTTTGGCAGGTACTCCACTGCTTGAGCCCTGCCCCCAGCCCCAACACACATATTTAAAGTGGACAGTGTGGTATGTTTTATATAAATAGGCCTCACTAGTATTCAAGGTAATGAATAGATTCAGTACTGCTACAATTTTCTGGAGCCCTTTTGTAATTCCTCTCTCTGATTTCTCTCCAACTCTTTCATGTCTTCACAATTTTGGGCAAACTTGGTCATTATTCATTGTTTGTCTTTCCTAGATTTTGCATACACTAAAGCAAACAATATGGATTCCTTTTTTTCTTACTTCAATCACTCAGCTTCATTATTTTGTGATACATTCATGTTGTCGTACATATTAATAGTTCATTCCTTTTTATTGCAGAGTAGTATTCCATTGTTATATATCCCATAGTTCATCTATTTACCTGTTGGGCATTTGGGTTGCTTCCATTTTTTGGCCATTACAATTAGAGCTGCTTTGTATGCTTGTATACAAGCTTTTGTATAACCATATCAATATATTTTTATTTCCCTTGGGTAAATAAGAATGCTATGACTAGGTCATATGGGAGATTTTTTTTTAAAAAGGTACTTCCAATAGTCTTGCAAAATGATTCATCATTTGTATTTTCACTAGAAATATTTTAGAATTTGAGGTTCTCTATAGTCTAACCAACTTTTATATGGTTAGTTTTTTTTAAATTCTAATAGGTATTTAATGTTATATCAATTTGTATTTCCTAATGGAGAATGATGCTGACTATTATTTCATGTGTTTGTCATCTTTATGTCATTTTATCAACTTACATCATCTATTTAAATATATTGCCCATTTAAAAATTGTTTCATTTATTTATTTTTGTTATTGAGTTTCAAAAAATATATTGTTGATATAAATCCTTTATTATAAAAATGATATGTATCTTTCCCTTTCCTTTTCCTTTTCTAGCTTATCTTTTCATCCTTTTAATTGTGCCTTCTTTGAAGAAAAAATTAACTTTAGTAAAGTCTCATTCGTATCATATCATATCATATCAGTTTATTTCTTTTTCCGAATTTTCTCTTGTACTTTGTGTCTGTGAAAGATTATAAACTGTTTAATTTAAATGGTAAGATTGGAACTTCTTTTCTTGTTCTTGATTTCATGGGGGATATTATTTAAGTATTAAATTAAGTATGATATAAGCTGTAGCTGTTTTGTATATGTCCATTATCAGGATGATGTAGTTACCTTTTATTTGTCTTTATTTTTGAAATATTTTTATACAATTGAGTCTTGTATTTTTATCAGATTTTTAAAATATCTGCCTTTTACATGGAGTATTTAGACCACTTATACATAGTGTTATTATTGATATAGCTAGTGTAATATTTGTTTCTACCTGTATATGTTCTTTTTTTTTTTTTACTTTGTGATAAGTATTGTATCATCCAATATTACCTTCTTTGTTGGCTTATCATCTGTAATTCATTTGTGTTTATTTTGATGGTTGCATTAAGGCTTATGTTATATTTTTAACTCAGCACAGTTTATCTTCAAACAATATGCAATACCATGTTAGTTCATAGAAGTAATACTCATTTATCCCCTTCAGACTTTTACACCACCATTGTCACCCATTTTTTTTATATATTATAAATCTCATACTAAATTTTACTTTACTAAATAGTAAATGGTCTTTTAAAGACATTTAAATGATGAGAAAATGGTTTTATATTTATTTATATGGTTTTCATTTCCAATGCTCTTCATTACTTTCTGTAGATAAATAATTTTTCTCACATAATTTTCCTTTTACTTAAAGGACTTCCTTTTGCATTTATTGTGGTTCAAGGCTAATGCTTATGAATTGTCTTAGTTTTCGTATATCTGAACATATTTTTCTTTTGCCTTCATTTTTGGGAGATATCTTTAAAGTATGTAAGAAAATTAAAGTTTCAATTTATAATTCTATACGCAGTAAAATATTACTCCATTTTCTTCTCATGTGCATTTTTTTCTCACTAGAAATCTAGTGAGGTCTTTATCTTTGTTCCTTTTAATATGTCATGTCTTTTTTCTGTCTAATTTTTTTTCTTTATCATTTGATTTGAGCAATTTTATTTTGCTGTGAGTGGGTGTAGATTTTCTTATGTTTCTTGTACTTGTTGTTTATTAAGATTTTGGGTTTATAGTTTTAAAAAATTCTGGCTTTAATTTCTTTGAAAGTTTTTTCTTTCTGTTTCTCCAATCCTTTTGAAGATATTTGGTTACTTGAAGGCATATCACACTTAATGTTTCTTTGTGCTTAAATAAATTCCCTTTCTTTCTGTGTTTCACTTTATGTACTATCTATATTCTGTGTATATTGCGTCCTGAAGGTCACTAATTACTTCTGCTAGGGGTCATCTTTTGTTATTTCTACCCAGGTATTTCATATGTCACGACTTTCATTTCTAGAAGTTCATTTGGGTTTTATTTTTGTACCTTCTGTATTTATCCTTAGCCTTTTTAGCATATACTATACAGTTGTAATAATTGCACTTTAATGTCTTTGTTTGGTATTTCTAAATTGCAAGTCTGTTCCGGGTCACTTTAGATGGGGTTTTGGGGTCTATGTTTGGACTGACTTTGCTGCTTCATTTTATCACGGTAATTTGATTGGCTGTTACAATATTGTGCATTTGACCTCATGGAGTGAGGGGCATTTTGTAGTCCTTTAAATGTCCTTGAGCTGTGCTGTGGAAATCATTTGATCTTTACAGATAGTGCTTTTGTGACTTTTTCAGGAGGTCTGAGTCAGTGTGTAAAGTGCACAGCAAGTGGGTCTAATGATTCCCCATGGCTGAGTCATGCCCCTCTGTGAACTCTACCCAATGCCACATCGTTATTGAGGTTTTCCTGTCTGCCCGATGTGAGTAAACATTACATTTACTTCTTTCCTTAGCCTCATGGGCTTCTTTTCATGCATTTTGCCAATCAGCACTCAGCTGAATACTCAAAGGGGACCCTCACCAGATCTCTGGAATTCTTTCTGTGTGCAGCTCTCTTGTTTATGGTGTCTTTCCTGAGCCTTGGTGTTTGGTTTTCACTAGACTTAAATCTCCAACTCCTTAATTCAAAGAACCTACTGGATTCCAACTGGGTTTCTCCTCCCTGAAAATGATTTTAAGGTAGTATATTTGGACAATCAAAGGCTTCCTTCTTTTAAGTATTATTGTCCTTCACTGCCTTGTGTAGGGTGTGTTGCAAACTTTGCTTCATATATTTTAAAATTTTTTCTAGGAGGAGGATAAATTTAAAGTCTCTCACTCCATTTTCTTCAATGCTGGAAGTCCCCAGAAGCAGCATATTTTATATTGTTACTAAAAATGGAAAGTTAAATTCTAGTATATCTGAGTCATTGATATTTTGTGCTTATTCATATCCCTAAACAGCCCAATTAGGTGTGACATTTGAAAT
Organism: Castor canadensis; assembly: GCF_047511655.1. Classification (NCBI taxonomy): domain Eukaryota; kingdom Metazoa; phylum Chordata; class Mammalia; order Rodentia; family Castoridae; genus Castor; species Castor canadensis. The sequence goes on along the minus strand of NC_133399.1, from coordinate 72,205,868 downwards.
ATTAGTCCACCTAGATCTTGTAAGTGACAAATTTATAATCTTTATATTTATATTATATATTATTAGTTTTAAATGATTCAAAATAAGTTACTCCAAAAGTTATCATTGGAAAATACAGGAGAAAGAAAACCCATGTATTTGGAAAGTGTTGTTACACATTCCTAAGGCACATTTGATAAATGCTTGGGAAACTCTTCTATTTATTTTGATATTTTGATTTTCTATTTCAAGCCATACTAGTTTGTCAGTCAGATTTATTGAAATAACAAGTGCTCATTTCCTTAATCTCTATAATTTGAGAATCTTGGAAAAATTTATACCAAATTGCCAATGCAATTTTAGAAGATAAATTGAATACTTAAAAATTTAAGTAAGCATTAAAAATAGAAGCAAGAGAGAACTGAGAAATACTCATAAGCACCTTATGAATAGGAATAGAGTTTGGTTCACAAATTTTATCAAATACTACCAAGAAGCAAGAGCTATGCTGTTTTAAGAGGCCTGGCTTGTAGTCCTTCTACTCACTTACATTTTATTTATATCATTTTGTCCAAATTTATCAGGTTTATCAGGTTTTTGTTTTTGTCTTTTTGTCACATAATAATAATTAGGAATGCCTATTTTCAAATTAGTCTTTCCTCTTTTATTCTAGTTAAAAGGTGTTTCTGAAGGTATGAAGTTGTCAAAATTGAAAATATCATCTTTATTTCTCTATGAGATACCTATAAGTCTAACCTCAAATACATTTAGAAGATCTATTTATGAATCTGAATTAAATTAGAAGTGAATGTAGAGAAGACGTCAACATTCTTAGCATTAGGATCAACATTGTGTTGCTTAATTGCAAAATCCCATTCATATTTGATGGCCAACACCTCAGATTTAAGCATTTTATTTTACACCCTTTTTCTTTCTCTTTTAATGATTAGTACTAAGACAGAGACTGCTTTAATTCCACCTCAAACTTGTATCAATACTGCTTTACTAAGTACTTTTAGATATTCATATTGCTTATAAGATAAATGGGAGATAAAAGCTACCACAATAAAATTAAAAAAGTGTTCTATTGGAAGCATTGTCCACATGTGTGGGAATATAAATGATCAAGTATCTATTTTTGCTCAGTTAAATTGTAGAAGGAGGTGATAGTTTAGCTGGGTACATTTGAGTAAATTTTCTAGGTCAATAGAATGGAAAGAACATTTCAAATAGCAATAGAAGTTACAAAAGTTACTTTAAAAGTACAAAAGCAGGAATAGTTGTAATTAATTCTTCAAGACAAGGAAGTAGAATGACTAGTGATTTTAAAATACAAACCAGCAAAGCAACAAAATAACATTGGGGAAATATTTGGGGGAATAGTGGAAAATAGAGGTAGGATGACTGGATAGAAGCCAATTGGAGTTATTTATTTTTTTATTTAGGTTGTTTTTAAGACTGTCTCACTAGATGTCCCATACTGGCCTGGAACTATGTTATCCAGACTGGTCTCAAATTTGTGACCTTCTTGCATCAACCTCCAAGAAAATAGGGATGACAGGTATGTACCACCACTCCAAGCCTACATTGGAATTACTTAAGTAGAAATATGTAAAAGTTCAGATGGAGTGGCCACAATAGGAATGTAAGAGGTCCTTATAGCATTACTATGTAATTGATTAAAATTAAAGTTAGGATATTAGTGTCTTTTGTTGTTTCTTGTGCATATTTCCCAATTTCTCTACTAGTAGTTACTAATAAAGAGAGACTACTTCTTTTATGTCTCTGGTATTCATACATTGGTTAACATAGTACCTCTAGAATGGATACTCATTAAATAAGTTTTGATTTTCTGACAATCAGAGATAAGCTGATTTATTTTGAGCAATGGCTTACAACTGCCTGTGAGATTAAAAAAGTCAGAATCACAGACAGTAAAAAGTGTCTTAAGCATTGATTGGGTCCCTTATGTTATCAGGAGAGATTTCAGGTCTCACTTCTGCCGGTGCTGTAGGCATCAAAACTTCTTACCAATGGTTTACCATTAAAGGACTCAATGTCCTAGACACTCTCTTAAATATGCATATGGCAAAGAACTCTAAGACTTTATATTCCAAGATGAAAAATGGTCAAGTCCTTAACCCGTTTCACTGTTGGTAACATCATTTGAACTTATTATTTGAATTATAATATATAATATCTAACCAAGACTAGGTGAAATGTAGGATGTTTGTAAAATTGTTCTACTAATTTTAGTCTCTTTATTAAAGAGTCTAGTGTATAAAAGTATTCTTTATATTTATGTAACTCTCTAATGAAATCTAGATGGGCTTTAGTGTTCTAAAGTAGAGGTGAACTGTGTCTTATTTCCCAGTTAGAATCCATTAAAGTGATAAGGTCCCAAAGTTATTTCCCATCCTATTAAGGGGCAGCAATAACGGGGTAGAAATGGTAGGAAGTCTTGCTGAGTAGAATGGGCCTGAATAGGTAGCAAATTTCCTATGTTACCAGTGTACCATGTAATTTTACCCCCACACTTTTGCAAAAGGTGTAGAAGTTAGATGTTAGAGCAAGAGTTATGGAACTAAAAGGGGCTGTGGTCATGATAACAAAAGGCCACAGCCATAAGTGGGTGGGCTGAATGTCTGATATAACATAGGGTATCCAGTGGAGGCTAGCATAAGAAAGTGAGAATTGTCAGGATGATCTCAGTTGACTGATGGTCTAATGACTTTCCCACTTGGGGCAAAAACCCCAAATAGAAAACCATAAAATTATATACTTCTTGAACAGAAAACTTGGATAGGAAAAATCCTGAACTCCATTTAGCCTGAGATGACAATTTAGCCCCAAGTAGCCAAGGAGTATGTTTTCTATCATTTAGAAAAAGAGAATTTGAAAGAGAAATTTTGAGAGGAAAGAGAAATTTTGAGAGTAAAGATAAAATAGTTTTGTATAAATAAAAATGTGACATTAAAAGATAAGCTTAATTTATATGCTAGAATCAGGTGAATATCAATGTAACAATGACCCTCAGTTACAGGCCTGATTGAAATCAATCAGTTATGCCTAGGGTTTGATTCATGAAAAATGCAGAGTTGTCCAAAGGAAATCTAAGTCTGTCTCTATTTTGAAAGCCTGGGAAGGTAGTGAAATTTGTGGAATACTTGAGTGGGCCAATAGACCTTAAATGGAGAGATCTTCAGCTGAATTCTAGCCTTCATCCCATTGATAGATCAGATGTGGATGTGATATGGACATGATGGAACAGAAAGAAATCCTGGCTAAGGTGGAAGGAAATTAAAGAGGTTTGGGTCAACTTTAGGTTCAAATTTTAGATAGGAGTCCCAGTTCCAACAGTAAGTCATAACTGTAGGGGTTTCTCTGCTTCAGTTTCTTCACATGTAAAATTTAAGGAGTTAATCCATGATGTTCCATGGTATTAGGTGATGAGGAGTGACAGATAGGAGGCAATGTGTGTATGTGAACAGATGTAAAAGTATAAGCTTTACTCTTTCATAAATAAAAATCACAAATGGGACTGCTCTTATTTTCTGTTCTTTTCTTAGGCTCAAAGTAAATAAAAATAGAAAAATGTTAATATTGACATACCTATCTCCTTGACTTCTGGTCTCACAGACAGTGAAAATTTAGAATACTTGGAAAACTCCTTCAAATTGGCAATAAATCCTTTGTTTATCTCATTGCCATTGTTATAAACAATCCATTGTTTATTTCATTGCCTACTCTATGTGTTTTCTCTGAGATGAGAAAACAATTATAGCATAGTAGTGATTTGGAAGAAAGGAATGTATTCAATATTGTTCATTAAACGTCCTTATGTTGAAAGACCTTTCCTTTCTTATCAGGATTCTCACTTTTCTCCGTACCTTTCTAAACCTCCATTTAATGATGTTTGGAAGGGCTTAGTTTTGTGTGGAATTTTTTTGACATTGTAGAGGGTAAACAATACAGACAGTAAACTCAGGGACCTATTGACTTTGATAACCATGTCTGAAAATGGAGACGCTTCTTGGTGCTCTGCAGGCATCTGTCTATGTAAACACATCCCACTCAGGCGCACAGTATAACCAAATAACAGCCACAAAGATGGACTAAATACCTGTTGGATGGGGAAAAAAAAAAAGAAGAGAAAAGGAACTCAGAGGAGAACAAAATCGGGAATAAAGGAATGAAAGCATTTAGGATAATAATGTTACATGTAAAACTTCATTGTGAGGAGAAGTTTACTTTTATTGGTGTGATTTTCTACATGTTTTGTTTACCAATGTACAGGGGGTAGGCGAACATTTGAAATTCATCTTGCTATTGTCATTTGCAAAATCATTCACTATTGTGATAGATTATAAACACACAGTGCAAAATGATGCAAGAGGATACATGCCAAAAAACTGCACATATTCTCTTCTTCCCCCCTTACCCCTAGTTAGGCTGAGTATTTATAATAAGCAAATGCCACCACTTTAAAATTTGACAAATAACTGAGTTTTAAACTGGATCAGTTTAAAGGTCACTAGACATAAATTGTTCACAAAATGTTAAATCCTTAAAATATAAAACCTTATGCTATTTTCCTCTGAGAATTATTAAGTTTGAAGTCAAATGGAAATGAGGAATCACAGGATTTTAGCAAAGGTCAAAAGAAGAGAATCTCAAACTAATTCCCCATTAAGAAACAGTGTACTGGAACTTTACCTTAGTCATAAGAAAATCTCAATTGATTTGGAGAAGATTCATATATACAGTCCTTTCCATTCCTTCTCTGTCAGTGATTTGCTCTTTGGAGTTCTTCCTGAGTAGTTAGAAAGTTCTTGCCTTTCTTTCTCCTTTCCTTCCTTTTCTTTTTCTCTTACACTACCCCCCTACCCCTCATCTCCATTTGTCTTTCTGTCTGTCCTCTTCCTGGTGATGGAACCCAGGACCACTCCCATGCTACCACGCACTCTGGTCTTTAATGACACGATCCCTCTTGGGAGCTGCAGTGTATCCAGTTTGGTCTTATTTGGCTGTCCTGGGATCCAGGCTGAATCTCATTTGCTTGCCACATTGCTCCACAGTGAAAAATCAATATGAAGTATCTTCTACTGGCATTTTTCAATGGTGGCTTTGGTGAACTTGTTAGCTGTTCAGAAAAGCTGTTGGAATTAGTGCAATTTCACTTGGTATGCTCTTGTTGAATACACCTGACTCACGAGGTTAAAAGAAAGATGAAATGCCAAGTTTGGGTTGCTGTTGTTTCCTATGCTCATTTACTCTGTGCTGGTGTAAATAAGAAAGAAAACAGGTTTCTCCATCAGTCACTAGAATAGAGAGAGGTGACACTGATGGCACCAGTTTTCAAGGCATATTCTCTCCCTCCCTCTGAGTGAGAATATTTTCCACTGCAATTTCAATATAAAGTGTGCTAGATCTCTTTTATACACTGACATTAAATTATTAAATTGTGCCACCTTATTGTTCCTGCAGTTAATATGGCAACCAGCAGCGTCAGATGTCGCCTGAGGCAACTTGCTTCAGCTGCATTGCTTATTATTTTTTGCTTCCCATTCCCTTGGCTTCTCAGTTCCATACCTGCAAACTTTGTCCAATTGGAAAAGGAACCAAGGGATAAATACTCTTCACTTTCACATTCTTGTATAGACAATCAAAGTCACTTGGAGTTCTCAGCTAGGGTGGCCATATAAAATATATGAGGTGCCAATGTGAATTTGAATACTCAGACAAGCAAAAAAACCTCTAAACAATATCTTAAATATTGCATGAGACATACTTTTACTAAAACGAAGTATTTATTAGCTGAAATTCAAATCAGGGGAGTATATTGGGTATTTTTATTTATGAAATCTGACAACCTATTCCCAAAGGCACTGAGAGCCATTCGCCTATAGGAGTAACCAGTGCAGCCCCATGCCATGGACTGGATTTGCCTCTTTGCTTGTTCCATCCTTTCCACCCTGCCCTCAACTTCAGTTCCTTGGCTTTGCATATCAAAATACACTTTTCATGTGCAAACACCTGTCTCAGGTTCCACATTTTTGGGAAGGAGAAACTGAAATATAAGGCTCTGTTGGAAGTGCTGTAGATTATAACCCACCAGTTTTATATTTGAACCTTGGCATTTTCTGTAAGTAACTTACATGTATCCCATAGTTCTTTTGTCTTTGAAATCTAGATAAGATGGATGAGATGTGTGAATTTAGGTTCTGTTGGAGGCCAAAGCTGTCCCTGTGCTCCTAGATATCTGTAATTTTGTGATGCTTATGTTCTTATAGAGACCTCTGTTGTAAACTCTTAATTCTGTAAAACAAGAAGCTTAAGCATCTTTCACCCCACTGAACATTCTGTTTTTGTCTGTCCACTGATAACCATATGTAAAGTCAGCTCTTCACTCAGTCCCAAACCAATAATTTATTATTTCTCCTCCTCTTCCTCTTTCTTTTGCTTCTTCCTCTTTTTGACACAGATTCTCACTTTATAGCCCAGGCTGGCTTAGAAAATTTGATCCTCTTGTCTGTAATCCCATAATGCTGGGATTATGGGTGTGTACCACCATGCTTGGCATTTTCTTCTTTTAAATATGAACAGGTTTTTTTTTTCCAGGTGCATCATCAAAGTTTTAATCATCAATTCAAAATTGTATTTATGCTTCAAGTTGATGCAGTCTGATCACTGTGATGTTACATCTCTGTTCCTATTCCAATTAAAGACAGGTGTGCCTATGATGTTCAGGCCCTCTTATACTTGTAATTATACCTATGGACTCTGGGCCTACCTCTATGAGAAGGACGTAAGTGTAAATAAAGGCCAACAGTTGTCACTGACCTAGAATCAGAGTGGAAAGTTAAAGGGAGACAAAATTTGCAAAACAATAAAACTAACATGGTACAAATACAATGAGAGGGCTTCTTAAGAAACATAGCTAAAGAGAGGAAGGAAGTCTGATTGCTTCTTTTTTTTTTAACTTTTATTTTTTTATTATTCATATGTGCATACAATGCTTGGGTCATTTCTCCCCCCTGCCCCCAGCCCCTCCCTTATCATCCACTCTGCCCCCTCCCTCTCCCCCCTACCCCCTTCATACCCAGCAGAAATTATTTCGCCCTTATCTCTAATTTTGTTGAAGAGAGAGTATAAGCAATAATAGGAAGGAACAAGGGTTTTTGCTAGTTGAGATAAGGATAGCTATACAGGGAGTTGACTCACATTGATTTCCTGTACACGTGTGTTACCTTCTAGGTTAATTCTTTTTGAACTAACCTTTTCTCTAGTTCCTGGTCCCCTTCTCCTATTGGCCTCAGTTGCTTTTAAGGTATCTGCTTTAGTTTCTCTGCGTTGAGGGCAATAAATGCTAGCTAATTTTTTAGGTGTCTTGCCTATCCTTATATCTACCTTGTGTGCACTCACTTTTATCATGTGCTCAAAGTCCAATCCCCTTGTTGTGTTTGCCCTTGATCTAATGTCCACATATGAGGGAGAACATATGATTTTTGGTCTTTTGGGCCAGGCTAACCTCACTCAGAATGATGTTCTCCAATTCCATCCATTTACCAGCGAATGATAACATTTCATTCTTCTTTATGGCTGCATAAAATTCCATTGTGTATAGATACCACATTTTCTTGGTCCATTTGTCAGTAGTGGAGCATCTTGGCTGTTTCCATAACTTGGCTATTGTGAATAGTGCCGCAATAAACATGGATGTGCAGGTGCCTCTGGAGTAACAGTCTTTTGGGTATATCCCCAAGAGTGGTATTGCTGGATCAAATGGTAGATCGATGTCCAGCTTTTTAAGTAGCCTCCAAATTTTTTTCCAGAGTGGTTGTACTAGTTTACATTCCCACCAGCAGTGTAAGAGGGTTCCTTTTTCCCCTCATCCTCGCCAACACCTGTTGTTGGTGGTGTTGTTAATGATGGCTATTCTAACAGGGGTGAGGTGGAATCTTAGCGTGGTTTTAATTAGCATTTCTTTTATTGTTAGTGATCGCTTCTTAAAGTTTCTTTCTGTATAGAGTAAATTGGAAGTATATTGTCATTTCATTCTTTCTATTTTTCCCTGGGCCTAATATTTAAATTTTTTTATTTAACTTTTTCTTGTTAGGGCCTTAATTCCTTTGTGCTTGGTTCCAGATTGACATACAAATGAATAATTCCTAACAGCAGAGCTCTTTAAGAAATTTGGTTAGATTACTGTAAAGCAAGGCATTGGAAAATGTAGTCAATCAGATGTAAGGATAAATTATCTCTAAAATCAGGTCAATGAGAACTTATTTATGGTATCAAAGTAGAGAATAAAATAAATAATAATGGACATTGTAAAATAATGCTGCATGTTTTTACATGTCAGGCATTGCTCGAATGGATTTACCTGCCTTCTCTCACAGGACTCATCTGTGGCGCGCAATGCCATTTCTTAGGTATGACCAAGCCTAAGGTAAGTATGTGGCCCAAGGCCCTGCAAGTATTAAGTGGAAAAACTGGGCTTTAAATCTAGGTATGTTTGAATTCAGAATTCAAATGCTAAAGTATTTGGGCAATCAAGGCATTGTTGAGTCAAGGGAGTGGGTAGATGAGACTCATCAGGGTTATGTCTCTTTGTGGTAGAATAAGGGATTTTTGGAGTTCATTAGAAGTCAATACTTCAATTTCTTTCTCACTATGTGTTGATGATGTCTTGTCGATAAATTAGAACAAAGCAGTCGTAAATCATGTCCTATCACTGATTTAAACTCATTTAGGAAAACTTGGATCTTTAAACACAATTGAGGTCCTGACTCCAGTTTAAAGCTTAATTTCCCATCTCACTTCAGCCATCTGGAATTCCTGTGGTTAGTTTGGTGACTAAGCTGATGAACTGCAATTGCTTCTTTGATAATGATTCAATCTCATTTTGCTTACAAAATAAAAAATTCCCACCCCAAAATAAGCCCAGAAGAACAAAGTCAAGTTAGGAGAAGCATTATACATTAGAAAAAAATCTTTGCAAGTTATTGTTGAGATAAAGATGAAGGTAAGAATCCTTTGGCATTGTTATAATATAGAATTCATCTTTTTGGTCTTTGAACTTTACTTCTTAAATATCTTTAATGCCAGTAGGCAAGAGATATTGTTCAGAGGCATATTGAAGCATTCTATTTTTTTACTTCTGTTATTTATTTATTTTAAGCCCAGGAGAGGAAACTGAAAGCTTTATTTTAGAATAACTCTCTGACACCTGTCCATTCTCTTGGAGATGACCAACTTTGTATCCAACATAAAATGAAATAACTTTTATTCCTTTCACCTCTTGGACTAATTTTCTTCTTTAGAAAATTGTACCTCCTGTCAGCTTACTCACTGACATTAAAATTTTGTTTGTATGAGTTCAATTTTTCTTGTTTTGAAGAGAACCCTTACTAAGGGAGGGATATCCATTTATTTTTAACCCTACAGTTTATTTCCTTTAGAAAAATTAGCTTCCACTTATGTGTGTGTTGTGGGTAGAGCAACTCATGCTGTTACTGTTGAATGTCTGGCAGTAGGGATATTTCACTTGTTCATTGTTCATAGCATTTTTCAAGAGATTGTTCTAAACAACTACAGCCAGGAGTCTATGGAACCACCAGAATTGAAAATCTCCCCTCAGCTGTTTCAAATGGAGTTTAGAGTGACACAGATCTTGTTTGTAGAGCTTATAGTGTGGTGTTGGGGAATTGCTTTTGGACTAAAAACTTCTTCTCTTTCCTTCATCAGATAAACTGTCTGGCCTGAAACACAGGTCTTTTATTTTCACAGACAGCTCTGTTTTCTTCCCATAAGAGATTTTGTATAGCATAAGGACCTGTTTCAGTGTAAGAGGAAAACATATTCAGTTACTATAATCTTATTACTTTATTTATTTTTATTCATGCAATAATTTATTCATTCATTCTTTTAGCATATATAGTGTCTGAGATACTCCATGAAATACTGAGCTTCCAGTGTTAAAGAACACAGTGCTCCTATTCTTATGGAGTTTTTTTTTTTCCCTTTATTGTGCTGGGTAGGGGGTCAGTCACTTTACATAACAGTTGAGGGAAAGAGAGAAAATTCCTATAAAATGGTTGGATAGGTTTTTAAATTTTTATTTTGGGAAAATATGAGGTAAGAAAATAATTTCTAGATTTTGTCAAGTATGGTTAGACTATTGTACTTTTATAATAGTATCTGTTTCACCTGTTTTTAAATAGGAACTATAATAAACCATTGACAAAATCACAAAACATCTCTTTTTCACATCAGTACAATGTAAGTTATACTGACAGACATAGCTCTGGCTTTAGAATAACAGTTGTATATATATATGTTATATTTTATGCTTTTAAGTTGGCATTTACAATATTTTGAACTTTTCATGTCTCACTGTAAGGCAGAATAACTAAAAGATATTTTAATGCAATGACAAAATGTTTACTTTTTAGGTAGTTGTTCTACCACTGAGCTAAATACCCAGCTAATTTTTACTTTTTAAATTGAACTGCTCACCAAGTGTTTGGCAATGAAATAACTTTTTTTCCTTTTCTGTTCCCTCCCTTCATTTCTTTAATTTGTAAATATTACCCCAAATAATTAGGTGTCTAGGTATTTTTTATATTATTGTGTAATAAAATGTAGTTTTATGACTCTTCTTATATACTTTGTAAATGCTTTCTTAACAGATTAGCCAGTTCATTATTTACTTTGAAATGATATTTTATTTTATATGAATTATGTTATAATAATCTATATATAAGGAAGAAAACAAGGCATCCATTGACTGGTAGGAAGCTTCTGATGTGAGCTTCACTACCCTTTGGAAGTCACCATTTTGTTCAGTGGTGTGCAACATAACAATGGACCATAAACTTGACCTCATAAGATTTTACCACCTAGGGACCTCATAGCCATCTTAGTTAGTACACTGTGATTCCACAGGAAAAGTTACTTAGCCAGTTGCTTGCACCTGTAACCCTAGCTGTTTGTGAGGCTGAGATAGGGAGGATGGTGTTGAAGGTCAGCCTGGGCCCCCATCTCCAAAATAATCAGAGCAAAATGGAGGTGTAGCTCAAGCAGGAGATCATCTGCTTTGCAAGTGTGAAGCCCTGAGTTCAAACCCCAGTCCCCAAAAAACGAAAACAAAAACAAAAAAGAAGAAAAGAAAACTACTTAATTGACCTGAGGTTACAGAGGTTAATAATTGGTGCAGTAGAACAACTCAGGTTTTCTGACTTCATATGTGATATTTTTTTCATATCCAACATTATTCTAGGTTTTGAGAAGTATAGACAAAAGATGACAGGGAATACTGTAATAATTTCCTAATTTTTACCAAGAAGGAACAAAAGTCTTAAAGAATTAGTTACCAAAAGTTATAAAATAACTGTAGGATATTATCTAGTTTAGATTATATTAAGGCCTATGATTTGCTCTTCTGCCATTTGGAAATTTTAGTGTTTGGAGAATGAAATTTATTATAGATCTATTTTCTCTTTCCATTTGTCTTGCTTTCCTGTCTCTATAACTTTCTTCTCAGGATTTCTACAAGTCCAGAAACTTTGGAGGAGGTGGTTGAGTTTTCCCATGTTCTATAAATACTGCCTGTGTTAGGCATTGCCTCCTCCAGGAAGCCTATACTGAATTCTCTTTGCTCTTATTCCAACACCATCTTGGGTAGTGGGCGAAGGGACACTCTCCATATTGGCTTGAAGAGAATTCCATAAGAAAGAGTCAGAAGAAAAATTTGTTTCAATTTCTGCCTCCTTCTACTATGGGCTCTCTTTTGGAAGCACTTAAAAATAAAGTCAAGAAGATCAGGATAAAATGGTGACTTAAGGGTGACATTTTAGATTAAACATCTATTCCAACTATTAGTAATATTTATAGACTAAAAAGAGGATATGTGTGTTTCTATAAATTTTGTATTTTAGGCACCCAGCAAAGGCCTTATCAGTAAGATAAGGGGAAATCTATCCATAAAGCATTTCTTTTTAAAATTTTATTTTATTTTTCTGAATTTTTTTTTTGGTTACTGTTGTGGTGAGTGGGGATGCACTGTATCATTTACAAAGGTTTTTACAGTATATCAAATATATGGTACTTGAATTCACCCCCTCCACTGCTCTCTTTCATTTCCCCTCCCTCGATTCCTGGAACAGTTTCAACAGGTATCATTTCTGCATTTATATTCGTATGTACATTATTTGCACCATACTCATCCTCCTACCCTATAAGGCATTTCTGGCAATCCAAGGGTATTCTAAAGAATGGAGTTGGAAAGCCTGTGTTACAAATGATGCACTATATTTTACTCTTCACCATGGACAAGTCTGAAGTAGTCATTTACTCTGTGCATGAGTGTGGATCTGTGTAAATATAGCATATATGCTGTACAGTATGGACAGAGTTCAAATTGTGAATATATATTGTTTTGTCATTCTGTAAGTGGAACTCAGAGGCAATGATGTGTCTTTACATCATTCTCTATAGGAGAAAATTTAAAAGTAAAAATGCTGAAATTCTAAGTACTAATTGCATACACCTGTCCATACACACAGCACTAAAATCCATTCACCATTTTTGGTGAGTAGTTTGCCTGTGACTCATTGGTTCATTTTTAAACTAATACAGTAGATGCAATAAGAGTAGCCTAGAGTAACTCCTTAGTGGGCTTGCTGATGAATGCAGCTTGTCTTCAAACTTCAAAGTTACTAAAAAGATGTAAACAATTAAATCAAATCAATAACTACAGCTAAACAATGATATATTTTTAAAAATTAACCATAAATAGTTAAATGTGTCTACAAGTGTGCCATGTAAAGGATCATGTGTCCACTGGCCCTCTCTAAAATTCTACAATGATTGTATAATTTGGAAGGAGGAAGACATTTCTTCTTTTTTTTTTTCTAGGTGTTTTCCAGTATTCTTTCTTTTTTTAAAATTTACTGTTGTGCTGGGTGGCGGTACATTGTGGCATTTACAAAAGTTCTTATGATATATCAAGTATATCATACTTGAATTCAATTTCTTAAGAAGCCAGCTGGGTGACTGCCAGTTTTGATCAAAGGCAAAACTTCTGGCAGAGTGCTATAAACTCAAGATCTTTGGGATTTTTGAAGCAGTTCTCTTGGCTAGAGATTTTCACAAATACACAGTACATGCTACTACTATGAAATAATGAACAATACTTAAAAAGAAATAATTTCAAAATACTGAAACTTCTGAATGTGAATAGTGATGATTCTAGGTCAGGGTCAAAAATGTACATATTAATGGATGTATCTTTTTTAACATACAAAATATTACTTTTAGAATGTTGCATTCTTAAAATTATAACTATGGCATTTTCTTTAATTTTCAACTGAAACTTTATACCTTAAAATATATGAAATATCGTTTTGCATAGTAATTTCTGTTAAACAGCTGTCTTGCTCCAACTAGCCACACATACATGCTCTGGCGCCATCTAGCGAAATTCCACGGTAATTCGTTAAAACTCAACCCTGCTTCTAGTCTGCAATTATTCCAAATTGTCTTTTCATCTTTTAATTATACTGTATTATTTATATCCTCCCTTCTTTTTAAATATAGTCTTAAGTGATTTTTTGACCTAAGTCAAATAGTATAAGGTGATAAATGGAGTCCCAATAGTATGAAGGGGAACTCACTAGTGATAAATTCCTGACACATAATAAAAGCATTTGTTTCTATAATACACATGATGTTCTGATTAGGTTTACATTTTTGGGAGGCCGTTTCATGAAATTGCTAAAACTCCAAGGTTAATAGTTTGTATTCACACTGGAATTATTATTATTGTTAATTACTTTTTGGAGACACTGGGTTTTGAATTCAGGGCCTCATTCTTGCTAGGCAGGCATTCTTACCATTTGAGTAGCTCCACCAGCCCTTGAATTATTTTTTAACGTTAGAGTAATACTGAGTCTTCCAGTAGTATACATTTGCTCCACAGATCAATTTTAGCAGGTCTTGAAAGCCAGGGTGAGGGGGTAGAAAGAAAAGACGTTGACTTGGGGACAGATGGTGACAAAGGCAGGATCTGAGAGTCAGAAGATGATTTTACAGAGGAAAGTCAGACAAAAAACCAAAAGACTTGAAAAGGAGAAGTTAGAAAGAGGAGATGGGAGACACTAAAGAGAGAAATCAGAGCATGGAACAGACAGGGGTCAACCTGGGGTATAGAAAGAAAAAGAATAAAAGAAGTCCAACAAAGAATAAAAATAAAGAATAAAAGCAGAAAGCTGAGAGTGGAGATTTGTTTTCACCTTCACAGTTGACATCCTTGTATGATACTACCTATTTGAAAACCAGGTCCACAAACTGGAACCAAATCAACACTGTGCATAGTTAACCAATCCAGTGAACAATCACTTCCCTGATCTTAACTTGATAAGTAGGAATTTACACCAGTTGACAATCCATTTTGAAATAAGAAGTTAGATTTTATTTTATTCATCTTCCAGGTTAGTTTACATCCATAAAAGGATAAATTACTTAAGGAAAAGTAAGATTTAGTTTGATAAATATATTATTAACCTTTTCTTCATAATCAGAAATCTGCTGAGACATTCAAAGGTGTCGAAGAGATGCTGAGAGATATTCAGAGATTCCTCCACGGGATTATATAGTTTTACTATAAAATTCTCATTTCACATGACTGTTCTTACAGACTTCTAAGTGCATTATACAATGAGGCATATACATGCAAGGATTTTTGACAGTTCCTTAATGCAAAAGAATACAAATGGGAGGACTTTTACAATGATTTTTGAAGGAAGATGTTACTTTACAGTTAATATTTAACTTATATTTTCAAATTTGTACAGTAATAATTTTGTAAAAAACGATTCACCATTTCCTTAGTGATGTTTGTCACATAATCTCGCAGGATTTCCTCTAATTCTTAGCAACCTCTTTTCTGCAAGTGCAAATCAGCAGTGCTCTTCATGCCTTCAGCACCTTTGTTTTATACCATCTGTGAAATGTGGAAAAGACAGTTCGCTAATGACATTTTTGACTACTTGTCAATTCTCCTTTGGTATCTCTTTGATTCTAAATTTACCATATAGCTCATCTGACTCTAGATTTTCCTTAGAAAATGTTCCATGAAGAATGCCATTTGTACTTCCAGATGGTGTTTTACGAATCTCTGTTCTGTTATGAGGTGGTAATTAAGATATGGGCAGATAATGAATTAAGTTACAATTCTTTCTAGATATTTTTTGTGAAGATATTTGGGAAGGACTTGTTAAAGACCTAAAAGGAATAAAAGTTTAGAATAGGTAGTAGAGCACACATACACACACGATGCAACTTCCTCTAAACATGAGGTAATTTTGTAGGTACTGGAAGCCCTATTCACACCTTTTGCAGAGTCTCTGTGGAAATTTTAGCAACCTCATCCTGAAATCTCTGTGGAGATTTCTCAGTAGGGCCTGTGCCATGTGGCCGGGAGAACTGCATAAACACAAAATTCTGACTGCTTCAGTGCTTTGTCCGGTACTGTCTGATTCCCTGGCACCATGTGCCTCCCTCAGTCTCCTGAGCGGCTTCCTGTGGATCAAGTGGCTGTGGGCTGAACTCCAGCTGCCCTCTGCTTGCCAAGGGCTTCACTCGGCACTAGGCTGCATCCCTTTGAGATGCCTTGTGGGATGGTGAGACCTTTGTGGAGGGTGGCTAACATAAACCTTTTAACCATGCCTACTGTCTGTCAAGAATGGTAAGTTTTTGCTTAGTTATAAAAGATAGAAAGAGAAATTGAAAATGAAATCAAGAATACAACATTCTATAAAGTCCTGTATTATTTACATTATATTTATTTGTATTAAATAGGCATACTGTTTAAACTTTGGACAATTTTATCTAATACACTTGTAACAATGTATTAGTGTTCTCAGGTTGTAGACAAGCTAGTTCAGGAGGTACTGTGGGGACTGGTTCCTGAATTCCTAATCAAACTCTCTAGCTTTCTAGCTCAATGTATTCGTAATTCATTTTCTAAAGTTGTAGAGTAATGAACTTTGATTTTAGAAGACAATGCATAAATTATTGCCCCGCTACTGATGTTGAAGTACTTAATATTTTCATTATTGGTTACTGAAAATTGTTAAAAAGTTGCTTAATTGTTAAAAATATACGATGAGTTTATAGAAAGGATGTAATTGTTGTCAGCTATTAGTGACAAAAATAACAGTAAATAAAATTCATTATGTCCTTTCAAAGAACAAGGCATTGTGTTAATCCCTTTACAGAATAGTGATAATAGTAAAAATAAGAATCATAATAGTATTGCTGTTACTATGAGCAAATAGTAATAAAATGCCATGTTCCCGTTACTCCTCCAGACACTTCACCTGGATCATCTCATTTAATACTCAGCAATATAAGAGGTAGTTTCTATTATTATTTCCATTTTGCAGATTAAGGAATGGAGGCCTATAGAGGTCAAATTCTTTTCTCAAGGTCACTCAGGAGGAACAGAGCTGAAATTTAAACTCAGGCCATTTGACTCCAAAGTCTTGGATTTTCATGCCATATTTTACACATGATATGATCATTTAAATAAAATGATACTGCTTCTTTATAATAATCTATGATCTCTTTCAGGGAGTTGGATTTAAGAATAGGCATTCTTGTGGTATTAAGTTCCATTCTCAATGTTATTTGTGTATAAAGTTAAAGAGGCAAATTGCCTAAATTGTGGTTTTTCTAAATTGAATACATTGTTTACAGTGTTCTACCTCCTTTAGACAAATATGAAGCAGTTTCATAATTACTGCTTTTTGATATTGATAAATCTTCTTTTAGTTTTAATGAAGTTTTGAGATGACAATTAACTTCTTAAAGTAGAACACAAAATCAGAGTCTTTCTTCAGAATCCATCAACAAAGTCTAGGACAAAATATTTTATTATTATGTGAGACTGTAATTCTTAAATTCTTAGAGCTGTTTTAGTGTTTTATTAAGTTTCAGAATGATGTGGACTTCTTAATTTGTAGGGTTCCTAGAGTTTAAAAGTGTATGTAATGCATTTTGGCATTCTAAGAATTTAGTATCACTGATGAGCACGTGAGAGATCCCAGGGGATTTTTATGGCTAGCATCATCCCACACATTTGCAGAATGGCCCTATATGCCCATCATAAAGACATGCAGCTATTCATAATGATGAGTTGTTGGAAATGATGATTCAACTTAACTCAACACTGAATCTTTGCACTCACATGCAAAGATAGGAATTCAACACTACTCTGAGTGGTTTAAAATCTCCTGGTGACCCCTGTTAGAATAGCCATCATTAGCAACACCATTAACAACAGGTGAGGATGCAGGGGAAAAAAGAACCCTCTTACACTGCTGGTGGGAATGTAAACTAGTGCAAACACTCTGGAAAAAAATTTGGAGGCTACTTAAAAAGCTAAACATTGATCTACCATATGATCTTCCAATACCACTCTTGGGGATATACCCAAAAGACTGTGACACAGGTTACTCCAGAGGCACCTGCACACCCATGTTTATTGCAGCACTATTCACAATAGCCAAGTTATGGAAACAGCCAAGATGCCCCACTACTGATGAATGGATCAAGAAAATGTGGTATCTATACACAATGGAATTTTATGCAGCCATGAAGAAGAATGAAATGTTATCATTCACTGGTAAATGGATGGAATTGGAGAACATCATTCTGAGTGAGGTTAGCCTGGCCCAAAAGACCAAAAATTGTATGTTCTCCCTCATATGTGGACATTAGATCAAGGGCAAACACAACAAGGGGATTGGACTTTGATCACATGATGAAGCGAGAGCACACAAGGGAGGTATGAGGATAGGTAAGACACCTAAAAAATTAGCTAGCATTTGTTGCCCTCAACACAGAGAAACTAAAGCAGATACTTTAAAGCAACTGAGGCCAATAGGAGAAGGGGACCAGACACTAGAGAAAAGGTTAGTTTGAGAGAATTAGCTTAGAAGGTAACATACATGAACAGGAAATCAGTGCGAGTCAACTCCTTGTATAGCTATCCTTATCTCAACTAGCAAAAACCCTTGTTCCTTCCTATTATTGCTTATACTCTCTCTTCAACAAAATTAGAGATAAGGGCAAAATAGTTTCTGCCTGGTAGCAAG
This sequence comes from Castor canadensis, assembly GCF_047511655.1. Classification (NCBI taxonomy): domain Eukaryota; kingdom Metazoa; phylum Chordata; class Mammalia; order Rodentia; family Castoridae; genus Castor; species Castor canadensis. Next base: position 72,187,725 of record NC_133399.1, on the reverse strand, counting down.
GGGTAAAGGGGAGTAAGGGAGGGAGTGAGAGGGGTAAGGGAGGAGTGGTGGAAGGGGGGAGAAATGACCCAAACATTGTATGCACATATGAATAAAATAAAAATTAAAAAACAAAACAAAACAAAACAAAACAAAACAAAAAATCTGGTAAGATTAAAAACAAACATAACCCATTCCAACACTTTGCAGGCAGTAATGGCCAGGCAAACTAAACTGCTATGTGGATATATAAGTGGGGCAGTTTCATTGAGAAGGATTCTAGGATATGTTTGCAGAGATAGATTTTGAGCTGGATTTTAGAGGATATATAAAATCTTAAAAGAGGAAAGTTCATTGAGCAGCAGGGTAAGTTTTGGAATCAGATGAGCCAAGCTAAGAATAGGACTTGTGTTAGTCAGCCTTTCCCTAGTTGTGATAAAAATACCAGAGAGAACAACTTACAGGGAGGAAGTATTTAGTTTGGCTCAGAATTTCAGAAGTTTTAATCCATCATGGCGAGGGAATGGTGGAATATAGTAACTCACATTATGGTGGCCAGGAAGGAGAGAGAGAAGAGAGACAGAGAGATAGAGAGAGAGAATCCTTGAACTAGGTGACTTAGCTCTCCATGTGGGCCTCCAGCTTTTGAGATGGTACCACACGTATTCAGGATAGGTCTTCCTCTTAATTAATTCTCTCTGGAAATCTACCCCATCCTCTCTCTCTCTCTTCTCTTTCTCTCTCTCTCTCTCTCTCTCTCTCTCACACACACACACACATACACACCCACACAAAGGTATATTTATTAACTTCCTAGGCACTTCTCAATCCAATCAAGTTGACAGGGGCAGGCATCACAAGTCCACTCTTTGTCACCTTGATACCCAAACGCATCTCCTTAAACCATAATGTTCTGCATGAAGGCTCATGTCCATCTCATGATGCAAATGCACTCAGTCCGTCTCCAAGAGTCCCCAAAGTCTTAATAATCCAAAATTATTTAAATGTCCAAGTTCAAAGTCTCTTCTCAAGCTCAAGGCAAATTTAGCTGTGAGTTTCTGTAAAATCAAAAATAAACTCGAATATTTCTAAGATACAGTTGCACAAAGTAAACTTTCTAATTCCAAAAGGGAAAAATAGAATAATAACAAGGCGGGATGATACAAAAGCAAAACCAAAACTCAACAGGGCAAATACTAAATCCTGTCTCTATGTTTGGCATCTAGGGCACAAGGTGTTGTGAAATGGACTCTAAAAGGGCTTGGGCAGCCTCACACCTATGTCCTTTCTAGTTGCATTCCACATAGCCTCTGTCTTGGACTGGTTCCACTTGTTTCTTGTGGACTTCTTCTCAGATAGTCCATGTTCCTGGCATCCATAACTTCCTGGAGTCTCCACTGTATCTTTGTTTTCATCCTCACAACTTTATACATTACCTCTTCAGGGACTGCTGCAGGAATCCTAACTGTACCACACATTGCCTGGCCTCTGAAACTCTCCTTTGAAATCTGGTGGAAGCCTCCATGACCCTGTAATTCTTGCCAAGGTCTGCTGCCAACTCATACAGTAGTCAGTCTCCCTTGGACCATGACTGCAGTAACCCCTCAGTACCTGGATGGCAGAATGTGGGAAAACACTTCCCTAGGCAGCAGTGAATCCCTGAACCTTCTCAAAGCAGTCTTCTAAATGAGCTAAATCTTTTACACTTTTCATCCTGTGATAGCTGGGGTCCAGTGACAATTCCTGAGATGTTTTCAAGGCATCTTTCCTATTGTCCTGATTAAAAATATTTGGTTTCTGTTTAATGGCCTTAATCTCTTCAGCAGCTACACTTTCCTTGACTCCCACTTTTCATGTTCTTTTTTTGACCAAATTTTAAGTTTTTCCAATCTTTCTACTGTGCTTTTTGCTGACAGTTTTCACTGTGAACTTGGCTAAGAGCAGCACACAATAATAATGTCATAGCCTGAATGCTGGGCTGCCTTGAAATTTCTTCTACCAGATTAATTAGCTTGTAACCTTTAAACTCAGCTTCCTGAATGTTTTAGGGCATGCAGAAAATGCACACACATTATTTGCCAGAATGTTACTTACATGGCCTCTAGTCCAATTTCCAATAAAGTCTTGATTCTCATCTGAAACTCATGAACACTGTATTTCTTTTGGAATGATGGTCTTCTGAGATCACTCACTAAGCTCTGCTTACATGCATTCTAAGGCATCTCTAAACTTTTCCAAATTCCTCCTGCAAACCAGTTCCAAATGCTTCTGAACCACATTATCAGGTAGTCACAGCAATGACTCCACTTCATTGGTACCAATTTTCTGTCTCACTTAGACTTTATGCAGCTTTAACGAAAGTGCCAGAACAACTTAAAGGGAGAAATTATTTATTTTGGCTCATGGTTTTACAGGTTTCAGTCCTTCATGCTGAGGAGGGCATGGCAGAACAGAGCAGCTCACATCATGGCAGCCTGGAAACAGGAAGAAGAATTCCTGTGCTAGTGGGCTTCCTCCTTCCTCCCCTTTTTACTCCATCAAGACTCCTGCCCTGATGATGCTCCCCTTAGTTAATCCTCTTGGGAAACACTCTTACAGACACACCCAGACAAGTGCTTTACTAATCTCCTAAGCACTTCTCAATCCAATCAAGTTTACAAGCAAGATTAACCATCATAACATCTATGTTCTTCACACTCTATGTAATGGGGGAGGTTATTTTAACTCTGCTCACTTCAGTTTTCTCATCTGCAAGAGAGGATCATAACATTTGTTCCACTGAGTTTTGTGAAGATTAAATGAGATCCTAAAAGTCTGACATATTACCTGAAATGTTATGGGCACTTGGTAAACTATGCGGAAATGAAAGTGCCACCTGCCCCCAATTTGGTCAAGAAATTATGTACCCATGCTGTATTTTGAATATTTTCATGGAAAATTGCTAATTGCTAATCAGAATTGAATGAACTATTTAAATGGTTGTCCCTAAGTGATTCTTACAGGGTACACCAACCTCCCTTCCACTTCAAAAAAGAGATACTAGATTATTTTTTTGAAATTAAGATTTTTAAGGAAAAGAGGGCAGTAAGGTTAACAGCAGGTACAGTCCTTTTATGAATTATTTGGCTCATTTCCTATGTAGTGAAAAGTAGAAGGCAAAATCTGCTGCATTGAATGAATACTCTTAGGTGGGAGAGGAGCATTTTTATTCCTGAGAAAAGAACCATCGATTTGTGAGTGATGGTTTTTATCTAATAGCAGAGAGTGGGTGGTGGATCTACTGGGGATCACTCCAGGTTGAGTAAAATGATGACATGGAAGAGAATGGTGTCTTAGTCCTCTTTGTCAGGTTGAAGGAGCTTGAAATGAGGACATCATTTAAAATGTCGGCCAGGAGATGAAAGGATTTTGGTCTGTGAGCAGATCTAGTTTTGTGTAAGGTTCAGGGAGCAATGACTCATCTATTTGAATGACTAGAAATGGGGCATGGTGCTCAGAAATTAGATCAGAGCCTCTGGATTTGGAGGCAAGTTTCTCAAGTGTGCGTGTGTGCACACTTAGTATCATAGCTCAATTTTGTAGAAAATAAATGGATTCCATAGGAATTTGTCCCTGAACTAGATTTTTCAGATGAAGAATAAATAGAGATATAAAGACACAAATTTATTTTGAAATTTACTCAGAGTAATATTGGATGACTTTTAGGCTAGTAGTAATCCATCTGATTGTCTCTTTATGAGTACTACTAATATATTACCCCAAATTACTCTATATATTTTAAAAAATATATAACTTGAGTATCTCTTCTAAAAATTGTTTTTGATAAGATAGGACTTGGGAATAACTATGTTAAACATAACTATCCTGGAAATGTTCTATTAATAATTGTTCTTTATTCATAATTGTATTAACAATTCCTCCCATCAGAGAGTAATAATAGACTATTTTAGGTGGCATGTACTTAAAAGTACTTCCTTTGTAGATGATGTTCAGTGATCAGTTATAATGCTTAGTAGAGAAATTTTCAAGTATGTGATTTCTAAATTACTAAGTATATTGTTTAAAAAGTATTACATTAAACATGGAGTTCTCTTCAACAGTTGACATTGTTGGGGTTCAAGTTTACTTTTGAGTCTTTTACTTGAATGACTTGGGCAAAAATATTAGTTTTAAAATGCTAACATGAAGAAAAGAGAGAGAATGATAGTTTTGGTGGAAATTCTCTCCAACAATTTGCTTCTAGATATGAATCTTATATGAAGTTTATGACATTATTTTGCTCCATTTTATTTGAGAAAAAGGACATTATGGAATCCCCAAAAGTTTTTGAAAAGTTTTTAAAACTTGTTCATGATGAAGAATATGACACTGTTCATAAAATACTGATTTGTGGGGACAGCAAAGATAATATTTTTATTGGTGACACAGTGTACTTTTAATGATGTCACAAATATTTGTATATTGTAGGCTTTAGATGAATTTATTATTAAAATGTTTGCCAATTTCTCCAAAAAGCAAGGCTATTACCTAGTTTCTACTAGCTCAAATCTGGAAATTTATGTGAATTCTGATAGATAAGTAATTACATATTTCCCATGAGACATATCAGGATCTTTTTAAAAACTGAATTAATTTAAAAATATAGAATTAAGTAATTTCTGAAACATGAATTTCTACACTAGACAGACATTTATTTTAGAAGGAAAAGGAATGGGTTCCATGTAAATATTCAGGAAAATATTCAGGAAAAAGAAAGGACTGACACTGTTTACTTTTTGCTAATATTGTAAACAAGGTAAGATTCTTAGCAGGCATTATCCATACATTTGTTTTTCTTTTCACTCTCACAAACTGTCATGCATATTTTCTATGATTCTATTCTGGAATATATGATGTAAAAACATCATAATTTTGTTTGAAAATGACTGTAAGAAACTATTTTTATTATAGAGGCTAGCAGAAGGAAAAGCTAGATTTTTTTTTTATCCGTTGTTGGTATTTATTGATTTATTTATTTATTTCCTTTAGTGGCATTTTATTTATTTTTCTTTTTTTTTCTTTTATTATTCACATGTGCATACAAGGCTTGGGTCATTTCTCCCTCCTGCCCCCACCCCCTCCCTTACCACCCACTCCGCCTCCTCCCTCTCCCCCCATCAATACCCAGCAGAAACTATTTTTCCCTTATTTCTAATTTTGTTGTAGAGAGAGTATAAGCAATAATAGGAAGGAACAAGGGTTTTTGCTGGTTGAGATAAGGATAGCTATACAGGGAGCTGACTCACATTGATTTCCTGTGCGTGGGTGTTACCTTCTAGGTTAATTCTTTTTGATCTAACCTTTTCTCTAGTTCTGTTCCCCTTTTCCTATTGGCCTCAGTTGCTTTTAAGGTATCTGCTTTAGTTTCTCTGCGTTGAGAGCAACAAATGCTAGCTAGTTTTTTAGGTGTCTTACCTATCCTCATCCCTTCCTTGTGTGCTCTCGCTGAAAAGCTAGATATTTTAAAATGGTATTTGATCCAATTCACAGGTCTCTATAATATTTTGAGGGTTCTGTTTAAATGTGGTTTTTAAAATAAATATACCTGGAAATTTGTTTTAAAGGCTTCATCAGTTTAAACCCAATTGAAGCCTTTGGGATATACTATGTGAAGAAAAGGGAATTTTAAAAATGCCTGCTTTTGTGAAATTTGCATTTAAGCTGGAAGATAAGCAACACAAAAAACAGGTAAATTATGTAGTATTAGGAAAAGTGCTACTTGCTGTGAAAAAGGGAAAAAAGGGAAAATAAGAGAGGATACAAGGAAGAAGAAGTGAGAATTAAGATTTTCAGAAGAGCATTATTTTCTTAGATTTGTAGCTTGTTTGAGAAAAATCAGATATAGCAGCTCAAATTCTAGTGGTAGAAATGGGATTGATATATAAGGCAAAAAAGAAATAATGAAAAAGAGAAAAATAATGTTCAGGTAATTTTCTGTGATCCTATAATATTAACCTGTGCATAAACATTAAATGCTTCCTTAGTGGATCATTTCTCTGTTCCAGGCCCTATATGTGAACACTGTGAGTGCCTATTGCCTCCTTCCAAAGGAAGGTATGGAATTATTCCTTATTCATGTGCACATTCTAGAGGTAAATGTGTGCTGATTCCATGTGCATGAAGACGTTGTTGTAGAGTACTCACTGCACCAGTGTTTGCAATTGTGAAACACTGGAAACACAAAGCATGTGTATCAATGGTGGAATGAGTAGACAAACTACTTGGAAATCTTTACCAAATTTGGAAGTTACCTGGAGCTAAAACATTTAATTAGAATCACATGCACATATATGTCTATACATGGAAAGTTCTTTAGGATATATTGTTAATTTTCAGAAAAACCTAAATACCAAAATAATATATCTAGTAAAATGATATTGAAATAATTCAAACAAATAGAAACTATCTATTTTGGCATGTCCACCTGTATGCATCATAGATCAGTCTATTTTTCCCACTCTTCACTCCATCTCTCTAACAGAATTGTACATCAATGTCCTTTTCCATAATGAAATGCTAGTGCTATCATATACCCAATTCCTGTTATTATTTGTGTCTACATGTTCCTACCCATTGTCTTGCTGGCCATATAGCTGTGTTGTTTAATGAACTCTTAGAGAGCCTGTTGTCAGCATAAGCTTTAAATGTGATTATATGATTTGACCTGGCCTCTTCTTTTGGCCTCTCATGGCCTCTTCTGCCATGAAAATATCAATTTCTGGCAGCTTATGATCCAGAGGAAAAACAGCTAGAGGGTACTTATACCTATAGCCTCCAGCATAGCTACCCTGTCCTGTAATCCCTTGAGCAATAAAAATAAAAGTTCTCAGCCACTGGTTTTTGAAGTTGCTTGTTATGCATCATTCTGTAGCAATAGCTGACTAATGCAATATGTCAGTGATTAGAATAACATCAGGGAAAATGTTTATCAGACTATAATCTTTATCTCCCAAGAAATGAGATTGATTATTAAAAGGAACTGAAATGATTTTCATATGCTATTGAATTTATTTTAATTTTTAAAATTCAATTTAATATTTTAATGAGATAATATATTTAAAATGATTTAGATATCAAAATAATAAAAGTATACACTCAGAAGTTCACTTCTAATACTTTTTGCTATCCACCCCATTTCTGCACCCTGTGCATAACAAATTAGTATCTTGGTTACTCATCAGAGTTCTTTATGTGGACTCATGTTGTTGTTTTTTCTCTATTACCTTTTTGTTCTTGGCTTTGTATTTTTCTCACACCAGTCTTGTAATTTCAGCACATACATACATTTTGTATCTTTTAAAAATAATGGCATAATATTTCCTGTGTGGAAGTACCTTAGTTTATTGAGCCAGTCCAAAATTGCTGGGTGCTTGAATTGTTTCTAGGCTTTTTCTACTATAAACAATGCCCACAAAGAATAATCTTGTGTATATCATTCCATAAGTGTATAATCATTTGCAAATAAAGTTTTATCTTTTCCTTTTAAATTTCAGTGCATCAACTTTTTGTTTAAAGTCTTGTCTAATTGTATTGTTGAATACCTTTAACACAAAGTCAAATAGTAGCGTTGATAGTAGCCATCCTTGTCTTGTTCTTTCAGTTTTCTTCATTAGAAATAGTGTTTGGGTTGGGCAGGATCTTTACCTTAAGCAGTACAATCAAATAGTAATTAATGAGAGTTGGATGAAGACAAAAACCTCTTATGCAACCATAGACAAAATTAAGGAAACAAAAAAGGGATGGTGAGGCTTATGGTACTAATAGTAGTGGGGCACCAATGCCTTCCTTAGGACTAAAGGAGAAATAGGAAACAGAGGTTCTAACAGAGAGATTTGCAGGCAAGAGCCTCCTGATAGAAACTGCAGTGGAAAACAAAGAACATTTTAATCCTGAAGTCTTCTCTAAGTCACTAAACTTGAAGAGAAATTAGCGGTGGAGGTCTGTAATGAGACAACCATAAAAATTAATTTATTAATTCCTGCCTTCTATGTTAGGCACTTAGCAAACACGATAGATCTGTTAAATACCGTTGCAGTCCTGAATTGTTCATAATATTCAGTGTCTTGTAAGACTTTTAATTAGAAAAAAGTGAGAAACTTAAAGGATTAAACAAACATGTTCCTAGTATCTCTACCAACAATGATAAAATGTCCATTCAAAGACATCCTGTGCATGTATATTTTGCCCAAAATATTAATATGTGACAGTTTTATAGCACATTTATATTATTATAATTTTATTTTTCTGGAAGCAAATGTATGGGTATTCATACATTCAGAATACCCATTTGCTATTCAAGAGCTTTGCCATTTAAATGATTTAACTGTTTTGAAAGACTTTGTCTATGCCATTAGCTGCACAGGAAGAGGCCGAGTCTGTTTTGTCTAAGACTATCCTCACTTCCTAAGACAATGCTCAGCCCTCAATGCTTATTGGCTAACAAATATTGAGCTGAGTAAAAGTCTGTTGAAATTTTTTCGGTATCTGTGGGCTAGACATGATGAACACTAACATTCATAGATTTACTTGTACTCTTTGTTCAAAGGCTGGTCTTTCAATAGTTTTTGCAGTAGGATTTATTATAAACCTATCTTCTTCCATAACACACTGCTCTGTTAGCCTTTTCTTTTCTAGATTCTCAATAAGATTCCTTTGCCTCTTCAACTGAACTTTGGACATCTTTAGGGTGAGGACTTGGTCTTTTTAGTAAGGGCTTAGGAAAGTGTTTTGATTGATGATAGATTGAATGAATAAAACAACAGCAGCCTATACAATGTAAAGGTCCTTACTCAAATGGTTTCTGCATAGAAAAGAATTATGATGTGAATTTATACATTGATTTAAATATATTTTCTCCAATATTTTTGGAGTGGAGAGAGAAATTATGAAATCTTTAATTTATTATGCAAATGTGATTTATTTATAAATAAAACCAGCCAGAAGTGACTATTCAAACAAATACTACATTTAAGTACTCTCTTTAAATATAAGTTGTTTTAAAATTTAAGCTCCTGTATACATATTGAAAATATCTCAAATTTTGAGAATGAATGTTAGTGATTAGACAGGCTGAAGTCATGTTTTTATAATTTAGCAAGATTATTATCCTCATAAGAATTATAAGAATCTGAAGGATTAAAAATATTTCCCCAAACAATTTTAATAACAGCTGTTTATTGATATAACTGCATAATGTTTTTGGTCATTTGTATAAATTTTGGATTTACTTTGGTTGCAGAAGATTGTGTCATGTAATATGCTTTCTTTTACCAATCATATGAATTGAGAAAAGGATTTGAGGAGTATGGTTCATCCAGGGTCACTTAAAAACTTCAAAATGACCCTAGAGGACAACTGTGGTATTTGGATTATGAAAAGAAAAAAACTTGTCTGAGAAAATCCCAGCCTGTTGCTATCTAAATTTAAGACATTGGCAAGCATTTGACCTTGATGGTTCCAGTAAAACTTGTCAGTTAACATGAGGAATTATTGCTTTTCTTTATTTATCTTTCTCTATGACCAAACTTCAAGCAATATTGAGTAAAATTAGAACTTTTGATTGTAATATTTTCAATTCTATCAAAAATGAATCAGGGCAATATTCATTTGCTGTGTAGATGCACATATCAATCATTTAAATGTATGCTTGAAACTGTACTAGAAGTGTTGGACATTTAGAATTTCTAATTCTTAGTGGAGGGGGTGAATCCAAGTGTGATATATTTGATACCTTGTAAGAACCTTTGTATATGCTACAATGTAGCCTTCACCCAGAGCAACAATAAAAAAAAAGTTGCTAGTTCTTTTTCTGGTCTTGGAAAAATGATGCCAAAAGTTTATCTATCTGTAATATCCTTATTTCATTATAGAACTTGGAATTCAATGCAAAAGAAATGAGGACTATTTAATTTATTTTGGGTAGTATTAAAAATAAAATAAATACAATAAATGTTGATATTCAACTTGACTAAGTGGGGGTAATAGAATTTTCTACATAACTTCAAGATTTGTATTTATAATCTCATTGCCAATAAATTATTTATTAACTTAAGCAAATATTGCACTACTGTTTGCTAAGTTGCATTCTACACTCTTGAGATTTCTAGGTTAATTAAACAGACACAAATCCTATCAGACACTTGCACAAAAGGCATGTAAACATTTTACACACATTTATGCAGTGTTTAAAAATATATTTATACATTGAATAGGTTTTCTAATACAGCCAACAATGCTAATGGAGCATCTAAAAGACTAAGTAACCATTGAGAGCACAGTATATTAAGTTACAATGTTAGAGAGACTTTTGCTCATTATGCAGCAAATATTTTGCAAACTCACCAAACCAAGAAATGTAATATGGAAAACTCTTCACTGATTTTAGTAATCATGTATTTGTAAATCAAAAATGTATTAACCTGGTATGTAAAACTGTATGAGAAAAAACCTGCAATATTCCTAGTCAATGCAATTATTGTTATAATCATCAATGATGCAATGAATTCTTTCCTTTTTCTTGATGTCATGAATTTGAGCCATAGGACAAATGTGGTGTTTGTGGCTGGATTCTGCTCAGTCTATCTGGATCAATTATGAGGCACTGATAAAAAGAGAGTAGAAAAGGAAATTACTCTGTCTGTAGGAGTGCTTTTTACATTGTGATTTTGAGGGAATGTCTAAAAAAAAATGCACATAGATTCTTTAAATTATAGTACCTGATTTCATTAAATAAGTTACATATTCTGCAATGTTTTAAAAAATATCTTTGCAGGTTTTTATTTATCATAAATGATATATTTAAAATTCATACTTAAATGATATTTATGTACTATATGCATATTTTCATATTTAGCAATATGTTGGATTAAAACCTTTTAGGTGACTGTAAGGACATAAGGAACAATGAAGCTTCCTGCATTGCTAATGAGATTGAATCAATGATTATTTAAACAAATCTGTCTGATTATTTAGACACATTAAGTGAGACAACTTATCTCAGATAAAGTCAGTCCCACAATCCCCTTAAAAAGCCAGCAACTCACCCAATTTGACCATTTTAATTAAAAAGAGCCTCTCTTCCTATTGCTTTGGTCTCAGCATGGGACTCAGAAGGGTGAGGGGCAAACCCTAAAGACAGCTTTCATAAGCAGACAAAATATTTTCTGTTAGAATGGACAAGGACAATTTCATTGAAAGGAACACACCTCAGGTAAAGCTAGTTTGACTTTTATTCTTCATCTTCTTAAAGCTGACTGGCGAGGAGCTCATTGTGCTGCTCTCTGCTTTTTGTTCAGAGCGTCTGAGCAATACACAGTGTATCAATTATCAGTAGAACAAAAGGCTCCTTCATGGGTCAAACTCTGGGGAAGATGTCAGCTGCAGACTCAGAGCCTCTCTAGGTAGAAACTTTGCTTCAGATGGAGCAGGAAATAGACTATTCATGTGGACTTTCATGTCTAACCCCATTTAATTCAACACAAGTAAGATTAGCTTCTTTCAAAATATATGTGTTTGATAGTAATCTTAGATGTTTGTCTCTTTGTTTCAGAAATTGTGTTCTGTGGGATTTACAGTAGAAATTTTTACTTTTTTTACTTAATTGGAGTATTAATTTATATTTTAAACACCTTACATTTTCAAATGATATCATTTTCTCAAAATTATATTATAAAATATTTTTCTGAATGCAAGACCAAACAAAATGAAGATTTTAAGCTATTGATAGCATAAATGAATATTAAAAGAAAATGTTCATTATACCACAAATATAATTAAGATTATAGCTTAATTCCAAATATGAATCTTACCATTTAGTATATTTTTGTCTTTAATGTAAATATATTTATCCTTTTAGAATTCTAAGATTATACTAACATTTCCATTAGATTACAAAAATCCCTTTGGAAGGTATTTAAAATGTAGAAGCCCAAATTCTTGAGTGATTATGAAGGAAATAACTGTTTCCTTAATAGTTCAAAGATTTTTTAGCTGCTATGTAGGCCACCCCATGTGAGAATAACTTAATACAGAATATTTCACGCACAAGTCAGCTCTGCTCACTTTTTCTTTTATTCTGCTTTGTGGGTCCCTGACATAAATGTTTTAGTACTTGCAAATTAGAATAATAAGAACCATTTGCATTTGTAGCCTGACTCTTACTGACATCATCTTAAGCAAAGTTAACCAGGCTCAGAAGACCAAAAATTGTATGTTCTCCCTCATAGGCAGACTTTAGACTTAAAATAAATGCAATAATATTATTGGAAATGGATCACACACTAAGGGGAGAATGCGTACAGGAGGAATAGGGAAATGTAGGAAACCCAAGACTTGAAAGTGTCTGATGTCCCCACTGCAGAGAAGCTAATATAGTAACCTTAAAATGACAGAGGTCACTATGGGAAGGTGACCAGGAAGTAGTGAAGAGGTCAGGTAGAGATGAATCAATTCGGGTTGTAATATACATGTGCATGGAAGCAATGTTAGGAATCTCTCTATATTGCTATCCTTATCTCAAACTAGCAAAAACACTATGTCTTTCTTATTATCACTTATGTCTTCTCTTCAACAAAATTGGAGAAGAGGGCAGAACAGGTTCTGCCTGGAAGCAAGAAAGTTCGGGGGGGGGGGGAGAGAGGGAGGGGAGCAGCAGGGAGAGATGGCCCAAATAATGTATGCACATATAAATAAATGAATAAAAACAAAACAAAAAAATTTAAAAATATTATACAATAAGTACATTCTGGAGGTAAAAAGTTAAAATGACACGAAAAAATTCCCTAAAGCTATAAAAGAAAAAAAATTTTATATAGGGGCTTTTGTTTCAATAAGTACACATACTCCTTAATTTATGTTGAGAGATGTCCTGATAAGCTCAGTGTAAGTTGTCAGTAGATATTTCAAAATGCTTGAAATTCCATAGTTATATCTTGATCTCTTACACTATTTCTGATGCTGGTTTAGATACTGAAAATAACTATAGATAAAAGGAACTCAATCATTTTAAGGAGCTTGATCACAAGTGCAGTGGGATATTTGTGTTATTTAACTCACTGAAAAATTGAAATAATTTTATCACCGTATAATTACAAACTTATGTTTCATCCAGTTTGAATCTTTCATTTAGTGTTTTCTTATTTGTGTTAAGTTGGAAAGTTTGTCCACAGTTAAATAATGTGTGATTGTTTTTGTTATAATTTGCAGGTGATTATGTCTATTTTATATCTATCAAATAGATTGAGATGTAGATTGTGTGATATATAGATAGCTAAATATAAATGTATATATAAAGTATGTGTATATATGTACATATATAAAATCTATTTAGATATTGACATAAGATACATGTACATACACCCTACCAATATACCAAATGCTCAATGAAACCCATCTTACAGAACTGCAAAAAGACATTTAAAAATTCCATTTTATTTACTTGTCACAAGATTCTTATTAAATAGAAATAATAAAAAAATTGAAGAAGCAAAAAAAGATTGAATATAAAATTGAATTCTGAAGGTTTTTATTTTTGTTTTAGTTGAGGACTTGCTTCTTTATGTACTACTGCTTTGGGTAATACCATTTGCATGCTACTATTTTATATTTTCCTTAGTCAGACTGCTAACAGTCTGCATTGCCTTTTGTTTTTAACACAACCCACTCAGTCATCTTCCCTTATCACACAGTGGGATGTAAAATTTAACAATGAATAATTTTTTAGAATATTCCAAACTACTTTTGTTCTGCTCCAATCTCAGTCCCCAATCATTGTAGAGATGGAAGCAGTGTTTGTTTTTCAGTTTACTACTTCAAAACCATTGTTTAAAACTTGAGAAATTTCTAGGCTTTAGCAAGATTCCTTATTCTCTTACTTTTGTCACCGCATTTGGGACTGTTAGTAAAGTAGTTAATTTTTTATGATAACATATAAATGACTCCTAATAAGGATGATAGTAAGTACTGGTATCTTGAGTGCTTCATTCTGTAAATATTGGTAAAATATTCCTCAAAGGATGCTTCTGATCATTAGATAAAACACTAATTTTTTTTTCAGTTACAAGGTTCATTTGTTTTCAACATTCTTCTTCTAGGGAAACCAAATTTTGTAAATTGTTTCATATATTGAAAAAGTAAAAATTAGTAGTATGATATAAAATAAACTATGAGAAAATTGGGAAATTAGAAATTGAATTATTCTTCACTGCTTTATTCCTAAGTGGATAGCACAGCTTTGTGGGAAACTTCCAATAGTTATCACTTTAAAAATACTATACCCTAAAATATCTAATCAAGATGTATTTGGATTTCAACTTTGAAATAATTATGTGATGTATATTTCCACATTTTTATTTCTTCAATCATCTGTAATGTCTAAGACACTTGGAGGAGGAAGTCATATAAAGTACAATGGCAATAATCATGCAGATAGGCACTCATGGTGCCTGTGGAGTGAGGGGGTGGGGAGTGGGGGGGATCCTGGGACAGCAGCAAACAAGTTCTTCCATTAGAAAGCAGCCAAGGGCCCAGGAGAAGGGCAAGAAGGAAGGAATGGGAGATGCTCCCAACTATGCATTCATAAAACAATGTGCTCTAAATCCCAAGAGAGGAGAACAACAACAATACAACAACAACAAAAACAACAAAAAGGAATTCAGAGACGAGGCACTATTAGAAACGTAACAGGAGAAAGTATGTTAACTCATAGTCACAGCAGAGCAGTATTTCTTAAAGAATGTTTCCCCAAGGCAATCAAATTAATATTTTATGAGTTGTTTTAAAACTGCTAGCTGGACCCCACCTTAAAGCTACTCATCCTTAATTCTGGGAACATCTTGCCCTGGAATTTTGGAGCTCAAGAAAGTGGGGGAGGGGTCTTTCAGTTCACTTCCCTCATTGTGCAAGGAGGGAAAGTGAGATTGGGAGGAATTTGATAGCTCCAAGAGGCCCACCCATACTCTTGGGCCTCTTCTGACAATGGGCACTGGGGGCTTCCTAATGGCCATTTCAGTTGAGAGTTCTGGAGCTCTTGTCAGGACAAGTCCCTTTCCAGTCCATTGTTTGAAGTGCTCTCCTCTCTTGGTTTTTTGACAACTGCTCAATTCTTGTTTCTTCTCTCTTTTCTGTGCTGTTTCTTTTAAGTCTCCTTTATTGACTCCTTCTCAGCTCTCTTTCCTGGAATTGTTGAACTTCTATAGGATTCTGCCTTCATTCTCCCCATTTTCTTGTTTTCACTTTAAGGACAGAATTTGTGTTTCCTTCAATCCATGCTTTACCCAGTGTAGCATCACTCTATGCCTGCCTCTCTCCTCAGCCAGCATCTCCTCAAACTTTACTTTTTTTTTTTCATTTATTCATATGTGCATACAATGTTTGGGTCATTTCTGCCCCTACCTCCTGCTCCCTCCTTCCCCCCCTGACCCTAAACCCATCGCTTCCAGGCAGAAACTGTTCTGCTCTTATCTCTAATTTTGTTGAAGAGAGAGTATAAACAATAGTAAGAAGGACAAAGCATTTTTGCTAGTTGAGATAAGGATAGCTATATAGGGAGATTCCTAGCATTGCCTGGCTAACCTCCTTCAGAATGATATCTCCAGTTCCATCGATTTACTTGCAAATGATAAGATTTCATTCTTCTTTATGGCTGAGTAAAATTCTACTGTATATAAATACCACATTTTCTTAATCCATTCATCAATATTGGGCATCTTGATTGTTTCCATAGCTTGGCTATTGTGAATAGTGCTGCAATTAACATGGGTATAGTAAACTGACTCACTTTCCTTCAGGTATATCCCTAGGAGTGGTATTGATGGATCATATGCAGATCTATTTCTAGTTTTTTAAGGAACCTCCAAATTGTTTTCCATAGAGGTTGTACTAACTTACAGTCCCACCAGCAGTGTACGAAGGTTCCTTTTTCCCCTCATCCTTGCCAACATTTGTTATTGTTGGTATTCTTTATGATAGCTATTTTAATAGGAGTAAGGTAGAATCTTAGTGTGGTTTTGATTTGCATTTCCTTTATGGCCAGGTGAGAATTTTTTCATGGGTTTTTTAGCCATTTGGATTTCTTCCTCTGAAAAAGTTCAGTTCAGTTCAGTTGCCCATTTCTTTATTTGGTCATTGATTTTGGGAGAGTTTAGGTTTCTGAGCTCCCTGTATATTCTGGTTATTAGTCCCTTGTCTGATATATAGCTAGCAGAGATTTTCTCTGATTCTATGGGTGGCCTCTTCAATTTAGAGAACATTTCTTTTGTTGTGCAGAAGCTATTTAATTTCATGTATCCCATTTGTCCATCCTTTCTCTTAGTTGCTGAGCTGCTTGTGTTCTATTGAGGAAGTCCTTGCCTATGCCTATTACTTATAGTATATTCCCTGCTTTTTCCTGTACTAGTTTCAAGGTTTCAGGTCTGATATTAATTAAGGTCCTTAATCCATTTTGAGTTTGGATCTGGTTTCAGTTTTCTGAAGGCATATATCCAGCAACATTTGTTGAAGAGGCTGTCTTTTATCCATCACATGTTTTTGGCACCTTTGTCAAAAATTAGGTGGGCTTAGCTGTGTGGATTCATATACTGGTCCTCTATACTGTTCCACTGGTGTTTATATCAGTTTTTGTGCCAGTACCATGCTGTTTTTATCAATATGGCTCTGTAATATAGTTTGAAGCTGGGTATTGTGATACCTCCAGTATTGCTCTTTTTGCTTAATATTGCCTTGGCTATTTGCAGTCTTTTGCATTTCCAAATGAACTTTAGGGTTGATTTTTCAATCTCTGTGATGAATGTCATTGGGATTTTGATGGGAATTGCATCGAACATGTAGATTGCTTTTGGTAGTATAGCCAGTTTTACTATGTTGAGTCTGCCAATCCATGAACATGGGAGATCTTTCCATCTTTTGTAATGTTCTTTGATTTCTCTCTTCAATGGTTTGTAGTTTTCCTTGTAGAGGTCATTTATTTCCTTTGTTAAGGTTATTCCTAGGTGTTTTTTTGTTTTTGAGGCTATAATAAATTGAATTGTTTGCCTATATTCTTTCTCAGCCTGTTCATTATTGGTTTATAGAAAGGCTACTGATTTTTGTAAGTTGATTTAGTATCCTGCTACTTTGCTGAAGCTGTTTATGGTGTCTGGGAGTTTTTTAGATCATTTAGGTATAAAATTATGTCATCTGCAACTAGGGATGGTTTGACTTCTTATCTACTTGTATTCCTTTTATTTTTTTCTTCTTGCCTTATTGCTCTGGCTAGGAATTCCAGGACTATGTTGAATAGGAGTGGAGAAAGTAGAGACTGTTGTCTTATTCCTGACTTTAGGAGAAATGTTTTCAGCTTTTCCCTGTTAAGTATAATGTTGGCTATATGTTTGTCCTATATAGTCTTTATTATGTTGAGGTACATTCCTTCTATTCTTCATTTAATAAGAACTTTTATCATAAAATGGTGTTGAATTTTATTGAAGGATTTTTCTGTATCTATTGAGGTGATCAGGTGGTTTTTGTCTTTGCTTCTGTTAATATGCTGTATTACATTTAATGATATGTGCATGTTGAACCATCCTTGTATCCCTGGGATGAAGCTGACTTGGTTATGGTGTATGAGCTTTCATAAATGTTGTTGGACTCATTTTGCCATTATTTTATTGAATATTTTTACATCAATATTCATTAAATAGATTGGTCTGTAGTTTTTCTTTTGGATGTATCCTTGTCTAATTTTGGGAGGAGTGTAATACTGGCTTCATAGAATGAGCTGGGCAGTGTTCCATCCCTTTCTAATTCATGGAAAAGTTTAAGGAGTGTTGATATTAGTTCTTCTTTAAAGGTCTGGTAGAATTCAGCAGAGAATTCATCAGGTCCTGGACTTTTGGGGGAGACTATTGCTGCTTCAACTTCACTGCATGTTATAGATCTAATTAGGTGATTAATATCCTTTTGGTTCAGTTTTGGATGGTTGTATGCATCTAGAAATTTGTCCATTTCTTCATGATTTTCCAATTTATTTGAATATAGGGTTCTCAAAGTAGTCCCCGATATTCCCTGGATTTCCTTTGTGTTTCTTGTTACCTCCCCTTTTTCATTTCTAATTTTATTAATTTGAGTCTTTTCCCTCCTCATTTTAGTCAGATTTGTCAGGGGTTTGTTATTCTTGTTTATTCTTTCAAAGAACTGACTTTTTGTTTCATTGATTCTTTGTATTTTTTCTTGGTCTCTATTTTGTTAATTTTAGCCCTTATTTTTATTATTTCTCTCCTTTTACTTTTTTGGGGTTTGGCTTAATCTTGTTTTTCTAGGATTTTGAGATATAGCTTTAGGTTGTTTATGTGAACTCTTTCTGTCCTTTTAATATATACCCTCATGGTTATAAACTTTCTCTTAGGACTGCCTTTGCTGTATCCCATAGGTTCTGATATGTTGAGTTTTCATTTTCATTAAATTCCACGAACTTCTTTTTTTTTATTTCTCCACCAATTTTTATTTTTATTTTTTTTGAAGGTTATTTATTTTTTTTTAATTTTTTTTCTTTTATTATTCATACGTGCACACAAGGCTTGGGTCATTTCTCCCTCTTACCCTCACCCCCTCCCTTACCACACACTCCACCCCCTTCCTCTCCCCCCCACCCCCTCAATACCCAGCAGAAACTATTTTGCCCTTATTTCTAATTTTGTTGTAGAGAGAGTATAAGCAATAATAGGAAGGAACAAGGGTTTTTGCTGGTTGAGATAAGGATAGCTATACAGGGCATTGACTCACATTGATTTCCTGTGCGTGTGTGTTACCTTCTAGGTTAATTCTTTTTGATCTAACCTTTTCTCTAGTCCAGGAACTTTTTGATTTCCTCCCTTATTTCTTCTATGACCTTCTGACTGTTGAACAATGTGCTGTTATCCAATTGTTTGAGTTTTTTCTGCTGCTTTTGTTGTTGAGTTCCAGTCACTGTGATCAGATACTATGTGGGGGGTTATTTCAATTTTCTTATATTTGTTGAGACTTGCTTTGTGCCCTAAGATATGATCTATTTTGGAGAAAGTTCCATGGGCTGTTGATAAGAATGTATATTGTGCTGTTGCAGGAAGGAATACTCAGTAGACATCTGTCAGTACTATTAGATCTATGGTGTCATTTAGGTCTAGAATTTCTTTGTTGATTTTTCTGTGTGGATGACCTATCTATTATTGATAGAGGGATATTAAAGCCTCCCACTTCCATTGTGTTGGGGTCTATGTGTGGTTTTAATTCCTTTAGTGTATGTTTAATGAAGTTGGGCCCAATGACATTGGGTGCATATAAGTTGGTAATTGCTATTTCCTCTTGATATATTACACCTTTTATTAGTATGAAGTGACTTTCTTTATCTCTTTTGAGTATTTTAAGTTTGAAGTCCACCTTATGTGATATAAGTATTGCTACTCCTGCCTGTTTTGGGGGGTCATTCACTTGGTAAATCTTCCAGCCTTTCACCTTAAGCCAGTGTTTATTTCTATGAATAAGGTGGATCTCTTGTAAACAACAGATTGTCAGGTTTCCCTTTATAATCCAGTTTGCCAGATGATGTTTTTTGATGGGGGAGTTGAGTCCATTAACATTCAATGTTAGTATTGAGAGGTATGTGACGATTCCTGCCATTCTGTTGTTTCTGTAATTTAATAATTTGTGTGTGTGCAGCCAATTTAATACTATTCTCTGAGTGTTTATCTGCTCTTCTCATGAGGTTTAATACTTCCCATCCTTTCATGGTTATGCTTGTTTTCATCTTCTGTGTGTAGAATTCCTTTCAGAATCTTCTGTAGGAGATTGCAAGATGGCGGCTAGAGGGAGGAAGGAAAAAGCGAGCCTCCTATAGTGAAATCTTGGAGAGACGCTGGAGACACACATTGCAGGCATAATCACTGAGAAGAGGCATAACTTTGACCCCTCCACACCTCCATCTGGTGCAGAGAATCTCCACTTCATGTTAAATGGAGAAACCAGGAGGGCCCCCGGGCCGCCAGTCACCCATGACCAGATGGCTTGGGAAGACACGGACCAGGTGAGCTTTGTGGTATGCTGTACTCCCACAGACAAGCCTGGGCCAGAGCAGCATAGCCCCCTGGACAGAACAACCTCCACCTGGGGAAAAAGAGTAACTGAGTAATAAGCAATAAGAGCAATAAAGACACGTGGGAAAGAAGGTGGGGTGCACTGAGCACCGAAGATTAGGGAAGGGAATCCTTCCCGGGACTGTAAATAAACAAGCTGGCCTGGATGGAGAGCCTCTGGCGGGAGCGGGGGCACGCACCCAGCAACCAGGAGCGGGAAAGCTTGTGAGAGTGGTGGAAGGAGGAAAACTCCACAGGAGAGGAGGGAAGACCCACTTCCCACGTGAACTGTAAACAAACATGGAGGCTGGCAGGAGCAGCAGCACTGCCCAGTAATCAGGAGCAGGAAAGCTTGTGAAAGTGGTGGTGGGAGGAAAACTGCACAGGAGAGGGGGGAAGACCCACCTCCCACATGAACTGTAAATAAACACACAGGCCTGACAATGCAGGTACAGTGTCACCTTTCCCAGTGTGCTTGGAAAGGGGAAAGCTTGTAGCAGAGGCTCACGCACAGGAGAAATCTTAGTAAACAAAGCTTGCAGGACCAGGTGAATGCTAAGCTCACCTGTGAGATCTGCATGAATAACACCTCCAGCAACAGCAGGCTGACAGCAGTGGGCAGGCAAGCCACAGCTGCAGATACCATTCTCAGAACTGTCTCCAGACTCTTTTTTTTTCTTTGTCTCCCTACCTTTGATGAGAGAACAACTGAATTACACCTGCATGCTGAAAAACTTACTGAAACTGTATTGCATTTGAACTTGGGACACTTGGTGGGGTTTTTTTGTTTTGTATGTGTGTGTAGTTTTGTTCTACTTTATGCATCCCCTTTGATGAGACAACTACAGAACAACATCTGAGGCATCATCTCCAGGACTGGAGACTGAGAAGGACAACAAAATTATTAAGAATAAAACTTCATTGCATTTGAACTTGGAGGTTTTTTGGTTTTTTAAAATTTTCTATTTTTTCATTTTATTTTAATACATTTTTATATATAGATTTTTCTTTCATTTACTTATTTTTTATTTTTATTCTTATCTTTTTTTCTATCTTTGATTTTCATTCCTCTCTCTGTCTCTCTAATGTCTGTTCAGCTTACTGTCGATTAGTACACTAACACTCCCTGTTTATACTTTGAAACCTTCTTGTCTGATACCTGGTTCTGTTTTCTCCCTCCAGTCTGTGTATGTGTTTTTCCCATTTCTTTAACTTCTTGCTTTCCATCTCAGCTCATTCTAAATAGTACCATTAGAAGCTAGAAAATACCTAATTGCACACAGTACAGGGACAGTAACAATGCCAAAGACAATGACGGGAAGACAGAAAAAACAGGGAAACCAGTTTCCCCATAGCAAAAAATTAGTACAGGAACCAGAGGGGAATGAAGAAAACAGAAACTCAGATCCAGACTCCAACAAAATGAAGATAAACTATGCCAAAGGACCCAATGAAGCCCACAAGAATAATTTAAAAGAAGACATACTACAAGTACTCAATGAGAATTTTATAGAGATGATACTGGATAGGGTCAGCCAAAATGTACAGGAGACACTCAAGAAATTCCATGACAACAAAAATAGAGAATTTGAAAAAGCAAAAGAAGAAATAAAGGAAACCATAGAAGCACTGTATAAACACCAAAGTGAAACAGAGAACATGATGAATAAACAGATAAATGAACTCAGGACAAAAATAGACAACATTAAAGAGGAAACCATCCAGGATATGGAAATCCTCAGAAAAAAGAATGAAACAGAACTGCAAAACAAAACAGAAGGCCAATCCAGCAGAATAGAACAAAGAGAAGACAGAATCTCAGAACTTGAAGATGAAATGGTAATTAAAGGAAAAACTGAAGAACTATTAATTAAACAACTCAAGACCTGTGAAAAGAAAATGCAAGAACTCACTGACTCCATCAAAAGACCAAACTTGAGAATCATGGGCATCGAAGAAGAAGAAGAGGAACAAGTGAAGGGAATGTGTAATCTATTCAACAAAATAATAATGGAAAATTTCCCAAATCTAGAGAAAGATATTCCCATACAGATGCAAGAGGCCTCCAGGACACCAAACAGACCAGATCAAAATAGAACTAACCCACGACATATCATCATTAAAACAACAAGTTCAGAAACTAAGGAAAGAATATTGAAGGCTGTAAGACAGAAAAAGCAAGTAACATGCAAAGGTAAACCCATCAAAATCACAGCAGACTTCTCAACAGAAACATTAAAAGCAGGAAGAGTGTGGGGTGAGATCTTCCGGGCACAGAATGAAAATAACTTCAACCCCAGGATACTCTACCCAGCAAAACTATCATTCAATATAGATGGAGCAATAAAAGCCTTCCATGATAAGCAGAAACTAAAACAATATGTGACCACAAAGCCACCACTACAAAGGATTCTTCAAGGGGTTCTGCACACAGAAAGTGAAACCCAACTTAACCTTGTAAAGACAGGCAGCACCAAACCACAGGAAAAGAAAAAGCAAGACAGTAGAGAGTAACCTCAACTTAGGTACACACAATCAAACCTTCAAACAACCAAGACAACTAAATGACAGGAATCACCACATACCTATCAGTACTAATGCTTAATGTTAATGAACTTAATTCACCCATCAAAAGGCACTGCTTGATGAAATGGATTAAAAAGGAAGATCCAACAATTTGTTGCTTAAAGGAGACCCATCTCACTGACAGAAATAAGCATAGGCTAAGGATGAAAGGATGGAAGAAGATTTACCAAGCCAATGGCCCCTGAAAACAGGCAGGAGTAGCAATACTTATCTCTGACAAAGTAGACTTCAAATCTACATTGATCAAATGAGTTAAAGAAGGACGTTCAATACTAATGAAAGGGGAAATAGACCAAAAGGAAATAACAATCATCAACCTGTATGCACCCAATATCAACGCACCCAATTTCATCAAACATATCCTGAAAGACCTAAAAGCATATATAAACGCCAATACAGTGGTTGTGGGAGACTTTAACACCCCATTATCATCAATAGATAGGTCATCAAAACAAAAAATCAATAAAGAAATCCATATCTAAAATATGGAATAGATCAAATGGACCTAGTTGATGTCAACAGAACATTTCATCCAACTTCTACACAATATACATTCTTCTCAGCAGCCAATGGAACCTTCTCCAAAATAGATCATATCCTAGGGCACAAAGCAAGTCTCAGCAAATATAAGAAAATAGAAATTGTACTGTGCATACTATCTGATCACAATGCAGTAAAAGTAGAACTCAACAACAAAAGTAAAGTCAAAACCCATGCAAACAGCTGGAAACTAAATAACTCATTACTTAATGAAGAATGGATCATCAATGAAAAAAAGAGGAAATTAAAAAGTTCCTGGAAGTCAATGAAAATGAAAACACAACCTATCAGAACTTATGGGACACAGCTAAGGCAGTCCTGAGAGGAAAGTTTATAGCCATGAGTACATATATTAAAACGACTGAAAGATCCCAAATCAATGACCTAATGATACATCTCAAACTCCTAGAAAAACAAGAAACAAGCAAATCCCAAAACAAATAGGAGAGAAATAATAAAAATAAGAGCTGAAATCAATGAAATGGAAACCAAAAAAACCATACAAAGAATTAATGAAACAAAAAGTTGGTTCTTTGAAAAAATAAACAAGATTAATAGAACCCTGGCAAACCTGACTAAAATGAGGAGAGAAAAAACTCAAATTAGTAGAATCAGGAATGTAAAAGGGGAGATAACAACAAACACCATGGAAGTCCAGGAAATCATCAGAGACTACTTTGAGAACCTATATTCAAATAAATTTGAAAATCTAAAAGAAATGGACAGATTTCTAGATACATATGATCATCCAAAACTGAACCAAGAGGAAATTAATCACCTGAATAGATCTATAACACAAAATGAAATTGAAGCAGCGATCAAGAGTCTCCCCAAAAAGAAAAGTCCAGGACCTGATGGATTCTCTGCTGAATTCTATCAGACCTTTAAAGAAGGTCTTTAACTGTTCCATGAAATAGAAAGGGAAGGAAAACTGCCTAACACATTTTATGAAGCCAGTATTACACTTATCCCAAAACCAGGCGAAGACACCTCCAAAAAGGAGAACTATAGGCCAATCTCCTTAATGAAAATTGATGCAAAAATCCTCAACAAAATAATGGCAAACCGAATTCAACAACACATCAAAAAGATTATTCACCATGACCAAGTAGGCTCTACAAAAACTAGGAATAGAAGGAAAGTACCTCAACATTATAAAAGCTATATATGACAAACCTACAGCCAGCATTATACCTAACAGAGAAAAAATGAAACCATTCCCTCTAAAGTCAGGAGCCAGACAAGGATGCCCACTATCTCCACTCCTATTCAACATAGTACTGGAATTCCTAGCCAGAGCAATTAAGCAAGAAGAAGGAATAAAAGGAATACAAATAGGTAAAGAAACTGTCAAAATATCCCTATTTGCAGATGACATGATCCTATACCTTAAGGACCCAAAAAACTCTACTCAGAAGCTTCTAGACATCATCAATATCTATAGCAAGGTAGCAGGATATAAAATCAACAGAAAAATCATTAGCACTTCTATACCCTAACAATGAGCAAACTGAAAAAGAACGTATGAAAACAATTCCATTTACAATAGCCTCAAAAAAAATCAAATACCTAGGTGCAAACCTAACAAAGGATGTGAAAGACCTCTACAAGGAAAACTATACACTTCTGAAGAAAGAGATTGAGGAAGACTATAGAAAGTGGAGAGATCTCCCATGCTCATGGATTGGTAGAATCAACATAGTAAAAATGTCGATACCCCCCCAAAGTAATCTACATGTTTAATGCAATTCCCATCAAAATTCCAATGACATTTATTAAAGAGATCAAAAAATCTACCATGAAATTTATATGGAAACACAGGAAGCCACGAATAGCCAAGGCAATACTCAGTCAAAAGAACAATGCAGGAGGTATCACAATACCTGACTTCAAACTATATTACAAAGCAATAATAATAAAAACAGCATGGTACTGGCACAAAAACAGACATGAAGACCAGTGGAACAGAATAGAGGACCCAGATATGAAGCCAAACAACTATAACCAACTTGTCTTTGACAAAGGAGCTAAAAATATATGATGGAGAAATAGCAGCCTCTTCAACAAAAACTGCTGGGAAAACTGGTTAGCAGCCTGCAAAGAACTGAAACTAGATCCATGTATATCACCCTATACCAAGATTAACTCAAAATGGATCAAGGATCTTAATATCAGACCACAAACTCTAAAGTTGATACAGGAAAGAGTAGGAAATACTCTGGAGTTAGTAGGTATAGGTAAGAACTTTCTCAACGAAACCGCAGCAGCCAGGCAATTAAGAGATAGTGTAGATAAATGGGACCTCATAAAGGTAAAGAGCTTCTGTTCATCAAAAGAAATGGTCTCTAAACTGAAGAGACACCCACAGAGTGGGAGAAAATATTTGCCAACTATACATCACACAAAGGACTGATAACCAGAATATGCAGGGAACTTAAAAAACTAAATTCTCCCAAAACTAATGAACCAATAAAGAAATGGGCAAGTGAACTAGACAGAACTTTCTCAAAAGAAGAAATTCAAATGGCCAAAAAACACATGAAAAGATGCTCACCATCTCAAGCAATAAAGGAAATGCAAATTAAAACCACACTAAGATTCCACCTCACCTCTGTTAGAATAGCCATCATTAGCAATACCATGAACAACAGGTGTTGGCGAGGATGCGGGGGAAAAAGGAACCCTCTTACACTGTTGGAGGGAATGTAAACTAGTACAACCACTCTGGAAAAAATTTGGAGGCTACTTAAAAAGCTAGACATTGATCTACCATTTGTTTCAGCCATACCACTCTTGGGGATATACCCAAAAGACTGTGACTCTGGTTACTCCAGAGGCACCTGCACACCCATGTTTATTGCGGCGCTATTCAGAATAGCCAAGTTATGGAAACAGCCACGATGCCCAGCCACTGATGAATGGATTAAGAAAATGTGGTATTTATACACAATGGAATTTTACGCAGCCATGAAGAAGAACGAAATGTTATCATTCACTGGTAAATGAATGGAATTGGAGAACATCATTCTGAGTGAGGTTAGCCTGGCCCAAAAGACCAAAAATCATATGTTCTCCCTCATATGTGGACATTAGATTAAGGGCAAACACAATAATGGGATTGGACTTTGAGCACATGATAAAAGCTTTAGCACACAAGGGAGGGGTGAGGATAGGTAAAACACCTAAAAAATTAGTTAGCATTTGTTTTCCTTAATGCAGAGAAACTAAAGCAGATACCTTAAAAGCAACTGAGGCCAATTGGAAAAGGGGACCAGGAACTAGAGAAAAGGTGAGATCAAAAACAATTAACCTAGAAGGTAATACACCCACACAGGAAATTAATGTGAGTCAGCTCCCTGTATAGCTATCCTTATCTCAACCAGCAAAAACCCTTGTTCCTTCCTATTATGGCTTATACTCTGTCTACAACAAAATTAGAAATAAGGGCAAAATAGTTTCTGCTGAGTATTGAGGGGGTAGGGGGGAGAGGGAGGGGGCAGAGTGGGTGGTAAGGGAGTGGGTGGAGGCAGGGGGGAGAAATGACCCAAGCCTTGTATGCACATATGAATAAAAAAAAAAAGAATCTTCTGTAGTGGTGGCTTGGTTATTATATTGTTTTAGTTTCTGTTTATCATGGAAGACTTTTATTCCTCCATCAATTTTGAATGATATTTTTTCTGGGTAGAGTATTTTAGGACTGAGATTGTTTTCTTTCAGTGCATGAAATACCTTGCACCATTATTTTGATGGGTTTACCTCTATATGCTATTTGTTTTTTCGCTCTTAACAGTCTTCAATATTCTTTCTTTGTTCTCTGTGCTAGTTGTTTTAACTATAATCTGCTGTGGAGAGGTGCTTTTTTTAGTCAAGCCTGCTTGGTCTTGGAGGCTTCCTGTACCTGAATGGACAACTCTTTCTCAAGATTTGGGAAATTTTCTGCTATTATTTTGTTGAATATATTATATATTCCTCTGGCTTTCACCTCTTTTCCTTTTTGATGCCCATGATTTGCAGGTTTGATCTTTTGATGGAGTACCTGGGTTCTTGCACATTCCTTTTGCAGCTTTTGAGTCTTTTGTTTAAGTGTTCTTCTGTTTTTATTTTCTTTAATATCTATTTTGTCTTCAAGTCCTGAGATTCTGTCTTCCACTTGTTCTAGTCTGCTTGAGTGACTTTCCCCTGTATTTTTTTATTTCATTTAAGGAAACTTTTATTTCCAGGATTTCTTTTTGATCCTTTTTTCTGAGGTTTTCTATATCTTTGTTCAATTCCTTTCATGTCTTGTGTTGTCTTCTTTATCTCATATATTGCTTTTTTTTTTAATAGTCTCCTTTGTTTCACTTTGGAGTTTGTTGAAGTCCTCTGAGTTCATTTAGTTATTTCTGTGTTTTCTCAAGTTTTTTTATTTGTGGTATCTTGATATTTCTTGAGTGAATCTTGTACTTTCTGTTTAACTCTGTCTTGTAGCTTCTCCATGAGTTTCTCAGTGATCTCGTCCATAAATTCCTCTTTGAGAGAATTTTTATGGGTATCACTGACCTCATTGGTGATATTTATTATTGTTTTGTTGGGGTCAGGAACTGAATATTTATTTTCTTCATTTCCCACTGAATCCTCTATTGAAATGTTGGTCTTTTGACAAGTAGGATTTCCTGGCCTCTTTTTTTCTCCCCATTCTACTATGATGTTCTGTGATCCTATGTCTTTGAGTGACTGATTGGGTATTTTAATCACCTGCTATCTTCCCCTTGACTCAATTATTGTGCTTTGACTGGCTTAGTCATTAGCTAGGTTGATAAGCTACTTCTGTTCCCTGACTATGTGGTATAAATTAGCAATAACAAATTCACTGATTTAATGCCAGACCAGTTATTTACAAAATATGTAGTCAGCTCCTTGTTGATATTATCTATAAGCTGTGGAGATTGGGGGGAATAATGGTTGTTTGGTCAGAGGTAGATACTTAGGTATTGAAATAGCTGGCACTGAAGGAAGGGGCAGGAATGAGGATGGGGTGAGAGGGGGAGGGGTGTGAGGCATTGGATTTCTAGGGTACTAAATCAGTAGTGTGTGTTGAGGTGTAGTTTATTCATTGTGGAAGAGGGTACTATTGTCAGGGTTGCTGAGGGATAGGAAGGAAGGGGCAATGTATAAAATTGGTATAATAGACTATTCAGTGGGTGGCACATTTTGAGGAGTTTGAGGTAGTGGGGGGAGAGGGAGCAGGAGGAGAGAAAGGTGGAAAGAAAGAGGAGGATGGGAAAGAAAGGGGGAAAAGATGGAAAGAGATAAAGAACAAAATTTGGGTAGAGAAAGGAAAGTGGGGCAATAGAGGGCTGAGTGAGTGTTAGGACAGAATGGAGAAGGGAGTTAGATAGCAGTAAGATGGAAGAAAAAATGAAAATAAAAGTTAAAATTAAAAATTAAAAAATACAAAAAATAAAAATCAAAAGTAAAGTAAAATAAAAAAATTTTAAAAAGTATATGTTAAAAAATCAGTTCAATGAATATTGTGGACTCTTTCCTCTGATTTCAGGTTGAGGTGATGATACTTTCATTTTTTATAGGGGCTTTGGCCAAGACTGTCTCTTCCTATGGCTGTTATGTTGGGTTGCGTAGCAATGAGTGTTGCTCTTCTCTACCAGAAAGCTCTGGGGGTGGGGGTGGGGCTTAGCTCTGGGTGTTTGAGCCTGAACTTCCTTAGTGGAGTGGGGCTTCTGGAGCAGGCAGGGTCTCAGAAGTTGTCCTGAAAGAGGAAGGTAAATGAGCAGTCACCAGCCCCTTCCACTCACAGGGCAAGCCTGTGAGTTAGAAATGAGCTTTTCTCTTGGTGAAGCTATCAGTTTCAGCTTTCTCTGGGTTTCTCCAAGGCAGTGCATACATGGCTTTCCCCACAGGGGCTGCTGGGTTGCCCCACCCCCACATGGGCTTTTTCAGCTCTGTATTCTGTCCCTTCCCAGCCTCCAGGCAGAGGGGAAATATTCCCTCTGTATGTTTGGTCACCAGTTTTGTCCAGAGGGAGTGCAATTGGCTCCCTAGCTGTGCTAGAATATTAGGTTCCCTCCCAAACAGTGTATTGCACTCACCCAGTGGGTTAGCAGATTTGCTTGGTTGAAAATGGATCAGCTACAGGGCAGCACAGGCAGGTGGAGACAGAGGTTTTGTGTCTGTGTTTGGTGGGTCCCAATCTTCCCAGATGCTTGCAGCATCTCTCTTTCTGTGGTTCTCTGTGTTGCATTGTTGTTGGCTAGGTTGCAGGCACACTAAGGTGGAGAGAGATCTGCACAGGTGGGCGGCAGTTGGAGGTTCTGTGTCTGCATGTATTATGGTGGGTTCGTGTACTCACAGATGCTTGCAAGTCTCTGCTGTTCTCTGTGCTTTGCTTTAGCTTTACTGACCCAATGGGAAGGAATTCAGAGAGAGAGGAAAGGAAAAGAAAAGAAAAGAAAAGAAAAGAAAAGAAGAAAAGAAAAAAAAAGAAAAGAAAAGAAAAAAAGAAAGAGCAGCTGATTGTCTGGAGCTATCTGACCCTGCTGTCAGCCATTCCCAGCTAGGTGGGCTGGCAGCACCTGCTGACCCTGTGCCAGGATGTTATGTGATTTAAAGAGTTAGTTTAAGGGTCAGTCAAAAATATTATGTACCCCCTCTGTGTTGGTGGTATCTTGGTTGGCAGAAAAAAGCAGTATTACCCAATCCTTGCTGCCACGATAATCTGGAGTAACTGTTTGAAGTCATGCAGGTCAAGGTCCTAGGGTCCTCAGCTATCTGCCATCTTGATCTCTCCAAAGTTTCTTACCTGTATTTAGAGCTAATTTTTCCTTGATTTAGCTTTTTACAAAAGTACTAAGAAGATAAATGAAATGGATTTTTTTTTCCCATTTCCAAGGGAAAATTTTTTGTTGGCAAGTCAAGTTCAATTATGGAGATAGACAAAATTAATGGTCACTACAATTGTTAATAAAACAGGGATGGCAATTTTGAAGTTAGGGGTTTCAGTCTAGTTCTCAATATTTTCAAATTAAAATCTTAGCAGTAGTTGTGCTTGTTTTATAAGTAGGTACTAATTCCAGGAGAAATTAAATACTCATGATGAAAATGGAAAACTAATGAAAGTATGTTCCCATATCCAGCTTCCTGTTCACCACAAGAAATGTCACAATTTTTATAGGAACCATAGCAACATTATATTTTAACAGAGAGAAGGACTCAGTAATGGGATGGTATTGTGTCCAATTTCACACTAAGGAACATGATCATCAAATAATTTTTTCTTTTCTCTAGCTTATACCAACAGGAATGCAGGGATTACACAAAATAATTGCATAAATGGTTACTTCCTGTCAATATGAGATATCACTGAACACAATGACCAGGTCTTTTTCCAGAGGACTGATGACTTTTTGGTCTGACCTATGAAGATAAATCATATAAGCTACTTAAAGGTGGGGTAATAATCTTCTGATATTAAAATGATGAAAGCTTTATAGCTAGACTGATACCACATTTTGATTTCCTACTGTGCCTTTAGGGGATAGTGTGGTGAATTTTAGAGAATGATTCTCTTAATTGGTTTGCAGATAGTTTTGTGCAATTCACTCCATCTTAACCACTGTTATACTTTAATACTTGACCAGTTTTTGTTTAGGTAATCCTTATGTAGAAACATGATGCTTTAGTGTTGCTTTCTCATTAATTAGGAATGAAACCATATAGAGCACAGGCTAGGCACACATTTGGATAGAAAGAGGAATGTGTTAAAATGTTTTAGCTTCTTCTTATGTTAAATTTCACTTTAGGTTAGTTCATTAGCACCTAGGTAAAGTTATTATAAAAGTGTCACTAGAATCATCTCAAAGTAAGGTGCCTACTATGATACTATTGTATCACATAGGAGAGTGAAAAAATTTTCATTTAAATATCTGCTAAGGATCCCTAATTCAACACCATTCCCATTGTTCAAGCCTCACTTTTTCATTCCCTCTATAAATTCTTAAGGAAAGCCTTCACATCCACTTCTAAAATTATTTTAAGAATATAATTCTTCCACTGCCACTTTTTTCCAAGCCATCATCATCTTTCACCTGAGTGAATGCAATAGTCACCTAACTTGTCTCTCTGCTTTCAATCTTGACTAATTATAGTTTATTTTCAGTATAGTTACCATAGTGATCTTTAAAAAATTGCAGCATGTCATGTCACATAAGCCCAGAAAACCCCAACAATTCTGCATTTCCCTTAGAGTAAATGCCCAAGTTCTTAAATGGCTCCTATGGCTCTCTGTCATCTCCTGCATTGGCACCTCTGTGACATTTCCATCTTTTCTCCCCTCTCACTTTCTCCTCAGGCTCACTTTCTATACTTATGATCACATATCACCTTTCAAGGAAGCTTACCTAGACCTTGGGATTCTCAGTTTCTCTTACCTTGATAAACTTTTTTACACAGGACATAACACATTTTAACAATATGGTAATGTCTTATTTGCCATGCTTGTTGTTTATATCTGTTTATGTTGTTCATACTATCTCTCTCTACCCTTTTCTTTCATTCTGAAGATGTAAAGTCCACAGTGGCCTGGATTTTTTTGTCCCTTTTCATAGATATATACACCCAGCAACAGACTAGTATATGATGAGTTATCATTTATTTATAATCATTTATTTAGAACCAGTGTTCTGAATTTATTTGGAACCAATGATTCATCATCACTTAAGGGTTTTACAGAAGACTTTCATTCAAATTATTAACTTTTGGCTGATAAATTGTTTTGTTCAAGTACATTGCAAAGTAAGGATTTGGATATAGATTTTCTGATGCCATTCCTCTTTCCTTTCCTCTATTTACTTCTGCCTGAAGAAGGCAATGAGAAGTCATATCTAGAATCTATAGGACTTGGAAAATGAACTTGAGGGATTGGAAAGAAACAATTTGGTAATCTTATCTGTTTCACTTCTTGTAAAAAGAATTCAAAGCATTTAAAATGTATATATTCTTTAGCATGATTTTCACTGATATTTTATGTTGTGATATATTGGTAAATTAGATTTTGATGAATTCAGTTTTCCTAAATTAGTATCTCAACTTTGATAAATTTTCTTCTATATACAACAATATCAATTATCATATCAATATCTTCATTTAATTTAATATTTTGTGAGCATATATGCACAAATATATATTTATGCAAATGCACAAATTTATGTGTATACATATATATATATATATATATATATATATATATATATATATATATATATTAACCCTGTTTTATATACATATGGAACTGTTTTTATTGCGTATTGTCTAGGAATTAAAAAGCAAATACAATTTGAAGAGGGATCCAAGATGGCAACCAGGACACAACTGAAGACTGCACGAGCTCCGTGAATTAGGGAAATTGCTGAGACACTGGAGACATACTAGGCTGAGGTAAAGCAACAGGGAGAGCCAGAAGGAAGGCACTCTGAATCCCTAGATCATGGAAGGCTTCCCCATGCCACGATTAACTACAAGAACAGCTGGCCCACCAAGTCACTGCCCCATAAGCCCACGAAGCCACTGCTCCACCCCACCAGGTCACCCAATACTTTGTTCCATGCCTTGGCAAACAGGCCCAAGGGGCATGGGACAAAGTGGTGGGTCCCAGCTCTGCATGGGACTGCTGGATCCATGCCCCACCTGGATCTCCAGCCCTCAGGCTCTGCCAGGCCCCAGCTCCACATGGGACTGCCAGATCCATGCCCTGCTGGAACCCCCCACCTCTTGGGCTCCACCAGGCCACAGCTCCACATGGGACTGCTGGATCCATGCTCTGCCAGGTCCCCTACCCCTCGGCCCCACCAGGCCCCAGCTCTATAAGCTTGCCAGATAGCTGCTCCACCAAGCACCCACACGGCAGGCCACCACAGGAGGGTTCCAAACCTGCCTAAGAGACACAGACATACAGAACTGGATGCTAAAGGAAAAACATCAGAAAAACTAAGACTGTAATTCTACTGGTCCAGAACTGATGATTTTTTTTTCCTTTCTTTAAGGGTTTGGCTGTCTGATTTGCTGTTTGATCATCCACCTTCTCTCCCATTTTTTTTACTTTTTTTCTTTCTTTCTTTTATCTTTCCTTCTCTTTCTCTTTTTTTTCTCCTTATCTCTTGGTTTTCTTAGTGTTAATATTGTAATTCAGCTAATACTAAATTACACATAGTCCAGGGACAGAAATAGTACCTAGTGGAAATATGGGAAGAAGAAAAAGGGATGGAAACCATTCTCTCCCCCTAAAAAATTAGTACAGGATTCAGAGTGAAATGAAGAAAATGGATACCCAGATCCAGATTCTAACAAAACAAAGATAAACTATACCAAGGAACTCAACGAAGCTCACAAGAACAGCCTGAAAGAAGAAATCCTGTAAGTAATTAATGAGAATTTCTTAGAGATGTTACTAAACATAGTCAACCAAAATGTACAGGAGGCACTCAAGAAATTCCAAGACAACAAAAATAAAGAATATGAGAAAACTCAGAAACAAATAAATGAAAGCATAGGAGTCTTAAATAAACACCAAATTGAAACAGAGAACACCATAAACAGAAATAAATGAATTAAGGAAGAAAATTGACAATATTAAAGACGAGAAGTGACCCACAATATGGAAAACCTCAGAAAAAAGAAATGAAACAGAAATACAAAAGAAAATGGAAGGCCATTCCAGCAGAATAGAACAAACAGAAGACAGAATCTCAGAACTTGAAGAAGAAATAGCAATTAAAGGAAAAACTGAAGCACTATTAGTCAAACAACTGAAGATCTGTGAAAAGAATATGCAAGATCTCAATGACTCCATCAAAAAACCAAACCTGAGAATCATGGGCATTGAAGAAGGAGAAGAAATGCAAGCAAAAGAATATATAATATATTCAACAAAATAATAACCAAAAATTTTCCAAATCTAGAGAAAACTATGCCCATTCAGGTACAGGAAGCCTCCAGAACACTGAACAGACTTGACCAAAATGGAACTACCCCACAACATATTATCATTAAAACACAAGCTACAAATACTAGAGAAAGAATATTGAAGGCTGTAAGAGAGAAAAAACAAATAACATATAAAGGTAAACCCATCAAAATCACAGCAGATTTCTCAATGGAAACCTTAAAAGCAAGAAGAACATGGAGTGAGGTCTTCCAGGCATTGAATGAAAATAACTTTAATCCTAGGATACTCTACCCAGCAAAACTATCATTCAAAATAAATAGAGCAATAAAAGTCTTCCATGATAAGTGGAAACTAATACAATATATGACCACCAAGCCACCACTAAAGATTCTCCAAGGAATCCTGCACACAAAAAGTGAAAGCAAACAAAACCATGAAAGGGCAGGCAATACCAAACAACAGGAGAAGAAAAGGCAACAAAGTAGAGAGTAACAATGATTCAGCTGCACACAATCAAACCCTTAAACAACAAAGACAACTAAATGACAGGAATCACCACATATTTATCAACACAACACTGAATGTTAATGGACTAAACTCCCCCATCAAAAGACATCAATTGGCAAACTGGATTAAAAAGGAAGATCCAACAATCCACTGCCTACAGGAGACCCACCTCATTGACAGAAATAACCACTGGCTGAGAGTAAAAGGCTGGAAGAAGATGTACCAAGCCAATGTCCCCCCAAAACAGGCAGGGGTAGCAATACTTATCTCAGAAAAAGTAGACTTCAAACTTACATTGATCAAAAGAGATAAAGAAGGACACACCATGCTAATAAAAGGGGAAATACACCAAAAGGAAATAACAATTATCAACCTATATGCACCCAATGTCAATGCACTCAATTTCATCAAACATACACTGAAGGACCTAAAAACATATATAAACTCCAACACAGTGGTAGTGGGAGACCTTAATATCCCCATCACAAATAGATAGGTCATCCAAATAAAAACTCCATAAAGATATCCTAGAACTAAATCACACCATAAATCAAATGGACCTAGCTGATGTCTTCAGAATATTTCATCCAACTTCTGCACAATATACATTCTTCTCTGCAGCCCATGGAACCTTCTACAAAATTGATCATATCTTAGGGCACAAAGCAAGCCTCAGCAAATATAATAAAATAGAAATAATCCCATGCATTCTGTCTGACCACAATGCAGTAAAACTAGAAATCAACAACAAAAATAGCAGTAAAAAACACGTAAACAATTGAAAGCTGAACAACACATTACTCAATGATGAATGGGTCACTGATGAAATAAAGAGGAAATTAAAAGTTTCCTGGAAGTTAATAAAAATGAAAAATATGACCTACTAGAATCTATGGGACACAGGAAAGGCACACCTAAGAGGAAAGTTTATAGCCATGAGTGCATATATCAAAAGGACAGAAAGATCTCAAATCAATAACCTAACACTGCAGCTCAAACTCTTAGAAAAACAAGAACAAGCAAATCTCAAAACAAGCAGAAGAAAAGAAGTAATTAAAATAAGGGCTGAAATCAATGAAATAGAAACAAACAAACGAAAAACCATACAAAGAATCAATGAAACAAAAAGCTGGTTCTTTGAAAAAATAAATAAGATTGACAGACCCCAGACAAACCTGACTAAAATGAGGAGACAAAACACTCAAATCAGTAGAATTAGAAAGAGCTAACAACAAACACCATGGAAATCCAGGAAATAAGCAGAGACTACTTTGAGAGCCTACACTCTAATAAATTTGAAAGTTTTGAGGAAAAGAACAGATTTCTAGAAACTAACAACCACCCAAACCTGAACCAAGAGGATATTAATCACCTGAACAGATCTATAACACAAAAAGAAATCGAAGCAGCCTTAAAGAGTCTCCCAAAAAAGAAAAGTCCAGGACCTGATGGAGTCACTGATGAATTCTAACCTTTAAAGAAGAAGTACTACCAACTCTCCTTAAACTATTCCATGAAATAGAAAGGGAAGGAACACTGCCTAACTCATTTTATGAAGCCGATATTACTCTCATTCCAAAACCAGACAAAGACACCTCCAACAAGGAGAACTACAGGCCAATTTCCTTAATGAATATCCATTCAAAAATCCTCAATAAAATGATGGCACACCGAATATAACAACACATCAGAAAGATAACCCACAATGACCAAGTCGGCTTCATCCCAGGGATCTATAAATGTAATACAGCACATTAATAGAAACAAAGAAAAAGCACTTGATCATCTCAATAGATGTAGAAAAAGCCATTGCCAAGATCCAACAACACTTCATGATAAAAACTAAGAAAATTAGGAATAGAAGGAAAGTACCTCAACATTATAAAAGCTTATATGATAAACCTGCTTCCAACATCATACTTAATGGTGAAAAACTGAAACCATTCCCCCTAAAATCAGGAACGAGACAGAGGTGCCCACTCTCCCAACTTCTATTCAACATAGTACTGGAATTTCTAGCCAGAGAAATTATGCAAGAAGAAGAAATAAAAGGAATACAAATAGGTAAAGAAACTGTCAAAATATCCTTATTTGTAGACGATATAATCTTATACCTTAAAGACCCAAAAAACTCTACCCAAAAACTCTTAGACACATAAATAGCTATAGTAAGGTGGCAGGATACAAAATCAACTTACAAAAATCATTAACTTTTCTATACACCAACAATGAACAAACTGAGAAGGAATATATGGAAACATTTCCATACACAATAGCCTCAAAAAAAAAATCAAATATGTAGGAGTAAACTTAACAAAGATGTGAATGACCTGTACATGTAGAATCACAAATTTCGGAAGAAAGAGATTGAGGAAGACTACAGAAGATGGAAAGATCTCCATGCTCATGGATTGGTAGAATCAACATAGTAAAAATGGCTGTACTACCAAAAGCAATCTACATTTTTAATGCAATATCCATCAAAATCCTAATGACGTTCATCACAGAGATTGAAAAATCTACCCTAAAATTCTTTTGGAAACACAAGAGACTGCGAATAGTCAAGGCAATTCTCAGCAAAAAGAACAATGCTGGAGGTATCACAATACTTGACTTCAAACTATATAACAAAGCAATAGCAATAAAAATAGTGTGGTACTGGCACAAAAATAGACATGAAGACCAGTGGAACAGAATAGAAGACCTGGATATGATTTCACACAACTACTACCCAGCTCATTTTTAACAAAGTTACCAAAAATATAAGATGAAGAAAAGACAGCCTCTTCAACAAATGTTGCAGGAAAAAGTGGTTATCTGTCTGCAAGAAACTGAAACTACATCCATGTTTATCACCCTGTACTAGTATCAACTCAAAATGGATCAAGGACCTAAATATCAGACCCAAAACTCTGAAGTTAGTACAAGAAGGAGAAGGAAACACTCTGGAACTAATAGGTATAAGCACGGACTTCCTCAATAGAACCGCTGCAGCTCAGCAACTAAGAGAATGGATGAACAAATGGGACTTCATAAAATTAAAAAGCTTCTGCACAACAACAAAAATGGTCTCTAAACTGAAGAGACCACCCACAGAGTGGGTGAAAATATTTGCCAGCTCTACATCAGACAAGGGACTGATACCCAGAATATACAGGGAACTTAAGAAACTAAACTCTCCCAAAATCAATGAACCAATTAAGAAATGGCCAACTTAACTAAACAGAACTTTCTCAAAAGAAGAAATTCAAATGGCCAAAAAACACATGAAAAAAATGTTCCCTATCTCTAGCCATAAGGGAAATGCAATTCAAAACCACACTGAAATTCACCTCACCCAGTTAGAATAGCCATCCTCAAAAACACCACCAACAACATGTGCTGGCGAGGATATGGGGAAAAAGGAATGCTCGTACATTGCTAGTGGGAATGCAAGCTGGTGCAACCACTCTGGAAAAAAATTTGGAGGCTTCTTAAAAATTTAAACATAGATCTGCCATATGATTCAGCAATCCCACTCCTAGGGATATACCCAAAGGAATGCGACACAGGTTACTCCAGAGGCACCTGCATACCCATGTTTATTGCAGCACTATTCACAATAGCCAAGTTATGGAAACAACCAAGATGCCCCACTACTGACGAATGGATCAAGAAAATGTGGTACTTGTACACAATGGAATTTTACTCAGCCATGAAGAAGAATGAAATCTTATCATTTGCAAGTAAATGGATGGAACTGGAGAACATCATTCTGAGTGAGGTCAGCCAGGCTCAGAAGACCAAAAATCGTATGTTCTCCCTCATATGCGGACTTTAGATCTAGGGCAAATGCAGCAGTGTGGTTGGACTTGGATCACATGACAAGGGTAGAGCACATATGAGAGATATGGGAATAGGTAGAAAACCCAAAACATGAAAGAGTTTGATGTCCCCACTCCTGAGGAACTAATACAGAAACCTTAAAGTGACAGAGGTCAACATGAGAAGGGGATTAGGAACCAGTGTCAAGATCAGTTAGGGATGAATCAACTTGGAATATAACAGACTTGTACATTAAAGCAATGCCAAGAATCTTTCTGGATAGCTATCTGTAACTCAACTAGCAAAAACACTTTGTCTTTCTTATTATGGTTATGTCTTCTCTTCAACAAAATTTGAGATGAGGGCAGAACAGGGTCTGCCTGGTAATGAGGTGGGGAGGGGGGAGGGGGGAGGGGAGGGAGGCAGGGGTTAGAAATGACCCAAACAATGTACATACATGTGAATAAATGAATAATAATAAAAAAATACAATTTATTTTTAAGGAAATAATTAAATAATTTGACAAAGATTTGTTTAATGTAAAAGTAATATTATTCCAACCCTCATTAAAGCAGTAAGGGACACTTTATTCAAAACTAATGTATTTTAAAGGAAATGTGAATCAAAACCATGCTAAGATTCCATTGCACTCTTGTTAGAATGGCTGCCATCAAGATCACCACCACCACCAAATGTTGGTGAGGTTGTAGAGAAAAAGGAACACATTGTTGGTGGGAATGTAAACTAGTACAACCACTATGGAAAACAGTATGGAAGCCCCTCAAAAACTAAAAATAGAGCTATCATATGATCCAAAAGAATGTAAGTCAGACTACAACAAAGACACCTGTGCACACTCATGTTTATCGCAGCATTAGTCATAATAGCTAAGCTATGGAAACAGCCAAGATGGCCCACTACTGATGAATGGAGCAAGAAAATGTGGTATTTCTATACAATGGAGTTTTTTTCAGCTATAAAGAAGAATGAAATTTTGTCACTTGCAGGTAAATGGATAGAAGTGGAGAACATGATCTTAAGTGAAATTAGCCAGGTTCAGAAAGCCAAAGGCAGCTCATTTTCTTTCATTTGTGGAATATAGACCCAATACAAATACAAACAACATTATGAAAAACAGGTTACACTAAGCAGAGGTCATGTACAAGAGAGGGAAGATAAAAGAAAGAAGTTAAGGTGAATATGGTTGATGTATTTCCTATATAAAACTGAACATAGAATTTTTAAACCTATTGAAATCACTATAAGAAGGAGACGTAAGGTAGAAAGGAGAAAAATAGAGGGGACAAACCAATTTGGGTTATAATACATATATACATGGAAATGTCACAATGAAACACTCTGTATAGCTATCTTAAACAAAGAAAAATGACTTTTTTTTTTAACAAAAACCAAGAACAGGAAGGCAAAACTGGTCCAGTCTGGGGATTGGTTTGGTGGGAGGCGGGAGGATTTAAGGCAAGGATGTGGGAGGGTGAATATGGTGGAAATATTACGCATACATGTATGTAAATGGAAAAATGAGACCTGATGAAACTATTCCCGGAATGGGTGGAGGGGGAGAAAGGAGAATGATGGAGGGGGTGAATTTAACTAACATATATTGTAAGCACTTTTGTAAATGTCACAATATTCCTCCAGTACAACAATAAAAAAATGTAAAAAAAAAACCCTAAAAATGTTAGATGTGGGTTCAGAGAAATTGTCTCTCATGCATTGCTAATGGGAATATAAAATAATCTAGTAACTTGTAAAACAGTCTAGCATTTTTAAAAAGGTTAAATTTAGTGTTACCATATAATATAGCTCTTCCACTCTTAGGTATATGCCCATGAGAAATGAAAAACATTTGTCTACAAAAGAATTTGTACATGGATGTTCATAACACAAATATTTATAAAGGCCAAAATGTGTAAGCAACTAAATATCCACTAATTGATAAACAGATAAGTAAATATGATCTATCAATAAATGAAATAGTTTTTCCATAAAAAGACTAATGTAATAGGAGAGAGACTGTTGTAATAGGGGAGAGACTGTATTCCACTCTGAAAACAACAAGGACAAATGGGAATTTATAGACAAAGTGCAGAGTGAGAGGGTCAGTGGATGGAAAATTACTAAGAACAGATTATCAACAGCAGGGGTATTCTTTTTAAAACGGCCCAATAGTATCCTTCTAAAGTCAGGTCAAGGACTTAGGTGTCAATGGTGAGGGATGAGAAATTTGATCAAATATTAAGAGTGGAAGGATTCTTGCTAAACTATCTTAGAAGAAGTCTTGTGAAAAGCAGTCCAAGGTTGAATCCTAGTTGAAAAGAGGGGTCAAAGAAGCCTCACTAAAGTTTAATCAAGGAAGAAGTCTTCCTTCCTTCTTTCTCTCTTCCTTTCCCTCCTTCCTCCCTTCCTGTATCCCTCCCTTCCCTCCTCCCTCCCTCCCCTCCCTCCTTCCCCCCTTCTTTCCTTCCTTCCCTCATTCCTCCCTCCCTCCTTCCTTCTTTCCTTCTTCCCTCCCTCCCTTCCTTCCGCCCTTACTTCCCTCCATGTTTTGTTCCTTCCTTCTTTTTCTGTTTTTCTAAAGTTTATTGGTACTTGATATTTCTTCTCAGTTTTCAACATGTCTTTCTTCATCTTGAGAATTTTCTCTTCTATTAAAAAAAATCACCAGTTAGCTTATGTCGATATTAACACAGAGAATTTCAAAGGTTTATATCTTCCAGTATATATGCTCTTATGAAATCTCTTTCATATTGACTATGGTTTTGCCATATGACTTGCTCTGTCCATTGGAACATCATCAAGTTTCTGTAGATAGAAGTTTGATGAGCAATTATGAACTTGTGCTGACTCTTGAAATTCTGCTGTTATTTAGTAAGGAAGCTTGGTTTAGACTTTAGGATAAAAGAATAAAAGGGTATAAATTACAGCATTCAACCTACCCTCTAACTAAATGTAACCCAGTAAATGAGCCTAAGTGAAATCAACACATGCACACAAAATCAATGTACTTTTAATGCACTAGGTTCTGAGATATTTTATAATGTATAGAGATGATTTTTTGGCAGACATTTGTAGAATTATACCATTGATCAATACATTGTTATTATTATTGTTATTGTTAAGAATATCTTTATTTTTTGAATATAAAACAATTTATTGGCCACTGCTCACTATTAACAATAAAGTCAACAATCAACAGATAACATTCTGATACTACAAAGTTGTTTTCCCAGCTTCTGTGGATCCAGTAACCCAAATAGTGTACAGATTGAGCTTACATGTAAGGAATGAGTTGGGAAAAGAAAAATCATGCAGGGTCAATAATTTAATTACAAAATTTTGTTTATCCATTTATGTCAGCAAGTCCCAAATTGCCAATATCTCTAACTAGCTGAATATAGTTTCGTGAGCCAAGTTCTAGATAGTCCATGATTCATGCATATCTTTTAGTATGCAGATTTCAACTTTCTGTAAAGGAATGGTTCACTAGAGGAACTTATAAGTGTCCACTTTGTCTTGCTTAATTAATCAAATGAGGATTTATTTAGTTACCTCATCTGGGTGAGGAAGTTGATGGCAGTGATAATTTTTTTTCCTTAGGAAATGTTACAAGTAAACACGGCATTTATATGTCTATAGAAAACCAAAACAAGTTGGGTGTGGTGGTGTAAGCCTGTAATTCCAGCACTTGGTCAGCAGAGGTGCAAATTTGAAGTCCAGACTACATAGCAAGTTCAGGGTCAGCTGAGCTTCCCAGTGAAACCCTGTTTCAAAAAAATCAAGGGCTGGAGCTACTCATCTGATCAGGGAATAATATCCAGAATCTACAGGGAACTTAAAAGAACTCAATCCCCAAAGAATCAACATCCCAGTGGAGAAATGGGCACATGAATTAAATTGGGAATTCTCAAAGGAAAAGATACATATAGCCAGTATATACATGAAGAAGTGTTCAACTTCCCTGGCCATAAAAGAGAAGTAAATCAAAACTACAGTAAGATTTCATTCACTCTAGTTAGAATGGCCATATTCAAGAGCAAAAACAACAAATGTTACACTGTTAGCAGAAATGCAAATTAATACAACCACTATGGAGAGCAGTATAGAGATGGAGATTCCCCAAAATGCTAAAAT
The DNA here is from genome assembly GCF_047511655.1 of Castor canadensis. Classification (NCBI taxonomy): domain Eukaryota; kingdom Metazoa; phylum Chordata; class Mammalia; order Rodentia; family Castoridae; genus Castor; species Castor canadensis. The sequence goes on along the minus strand of NC_133399.1, from coordinate 72,145,101 downwards.
AGAACTGCCATATGATCCAGTGATACTAATCCTGGGCATCTACCCGAAAGAACTTAAGTCAGGATATAATAGAGACACCTGTACACCGATGTTCATTGCAGCACTACTTACAATAGCCAAGCTTTGGAAACAACTCAGTTGCCCTACAACTGATGAATGGATCAAGAAAATGTAGTATATATGTATACATACATCATGGAGTTTTACTCAGCCATAAGGAATAATGACACACTGTGGTTTGAAGGTAAAAGGATGCAATTGGAGGACATCATATTAAGTGAAATAAGCCAGGTTCAGAAAGACAAAGGTTACATGTTTTCTCTCATACAAGGAAGATAGACTCAAAAGATAAACATATACACTAAAACAAATGTGATCATATACAAACTCATACATAAAACATGCTTGTAATAGTGGAATTATTCTATGGAACTTGGGGAAGCAGGGAAAGGAAAGGAGAATGATAGAGCTTCAACAATATCATAAAACATAACATCAGGGAAGGTAGAGGAAGTAGTATGTATTAAAAGCTGTTGAAAAATGAGGGATGGGAAGTAAGGGGGTAAGTGAGAGTAATGGAAGGGGTTGAATGGACCAAAGTGAAGTATATTCACAGCAGGAATATATTGAGAAACCACTTTGAACATTGACTTACTAATAACAAAAGACAGGACTGTAAATAGGCACTGTGTGTGAGAGAGAGAGAAAGAGAGAGAGAGAGAGAGTTACTTGGGGGGAAGTGAATGAAGGAGATTAAGGTGAGGGACTATGGTTGATGGACTTCATATACTTATATGAAATAGAACAAAGAAACCTCCTGCAATAGTTTTAAGTGGAGTGGGAAGTCAGGGATGAGGGGGAGAGATGGTGGGGATGAGCTAACCAACGTATAATATAAGCCTACTTGGAATTGTCACAATGAACATATTCTAATAAAAAATATGAGTAGAAATAAATAAATAAAATCAAGGATTGAGTATGAAGCTCTGGTACAGTACTTGCCTAGCATGAACAAGATCCTGGGATTAATCTGGAGTACATTAAAAATAGCAACAACAGAAAACAATAAACCATCTACATCAATATTTTATGTATATGTATGCACAAACAAAAAGCCCAGAATGGTTCTTTGACATATCAGTTAAATAAAAGTAGTTCTTTCTGATGGAGTAATGACTGGAAAGCTTCCCTAACATTTAGAAAAAGGTATTTTCAAAAGCAAATATACCATGCTGTCATAAAGGAAGCAAATACAAAAAAGCTTTTATTTGTTCAAAGTAACCAGCGTTATTAAGGTAAAAAAAAAATACTCCAAATTCCAACGACTGCCCCCAATACTACTTTCAAAACCAACATCTCAAACTTGATTTTCATTAGAATGTGGATATCTTTTTCACATTAGTAATTCAAAACCAAGATTCCGATTATATGTATAAATATATATAAAGCAACGCAGATAATTACTGGGCTTTGTATCCTGCACAAGAATCCCAAGTTAGTCTCTCTTCATAAAAGGCAATTATAATCTGAGAACACTTCAAATTTGCCTCTTTGCCTGCACCAAGTCTGCCTCATCTGAATCTTTCCATTCATGAAGAACATCTGTCCTCCACCACTGTCTGTGGCTCCCGTTATTCCTTCAACATCAGAACCTCTGGCAAATCTTCTGGGTTTGTCAGCAGCATCTCTTTCCTTCTTTGATTTGCTGTCATCAGATTCACTGTCAGTAAAGATTTTCTTTATGTATTATCATTTTCTTTACCATCCTTTTGAGAATTAAGAAATGCTTCACTTATCTCTGGACAATCTAAATTTTCTTCAGGTTCCTAAGTATTGTCAGCATCTGTAAGACACTTTCCCTTCAACCTTTGGGAAGTACTCCACCTTCCAATTCACTACATGTCAGTCCAGTATTTTTTCCACCATAAATTCTTCAGGCTGTGCCTACAACTTTTTTACTCTTTTCATTCTGTTTCAATCCCAATTTTTGCACTGTAGTTTTAATGAAGACCATTTTTAATTGCAGACTTGAAAGAGCTATTACTCTGATGCTCCAGGCTGTGGGTCTTGCAGTATCTATAACCTCAAGAATATTTTGAAAGTCAAAGGCTCATGTAAGTTCTTTTGTATCTTATTATTACAACTTACATATCGATTCATTTGTGTAATGATTCTTTTAATCTATATTCATTTTTATGCTACCTTTAAAATCAATTAATATTTTTAGTGTTATATTTGTATAAACCCTTATAAGATGTGATTTCTAGATCCTCGTCATATTCAAAGTCTTCCTCTGAATGTACCCTAATTTTTCCTTTTCTGAAAAAAACACATTCACTACATTACATGGTCTACCTTATCAACATGCTGATATAGCACACAGTAAAATTTTCTATAAAACAAAGACCATAGGGACACAAAATGATTCCTCACTAGCAATGGCCATAGCTATGTGACTTTTTTCTTATTGGAAGCTTAAATCAGAATTTTCTCTCCTATTCTTCCTGGATTAATACTTTAGAGTCATTTGAATTCAGCCTATTTGCCATCAAAGGCCAGCTCAACACTTAAGGTCTTTTATCTTCTTATACCTATTGCCTGTGACCTACTTTGCAATGTATTTATAAAGTAGTTTTCCATGAATTTAACTCTTCCCTTCTTTTATCTATAAAGGATATTGAATTAAAGAGATAGGAACATTTATTTGGAATATGCATGTGTGGAAGATTCACAAGTTTTTACCAGGAAAAGATAAATTTTCGTTTTTTCTCAAAGAAGAAAAGACTCTATTCTTTTGAAAAATGTTGGGTAGCCACTGATACATGTCTGTGTTCTATTTACTTTCCATTTGCTTATTGTAATCATTTCGCTTATGCATTTTAGTTGTGTTAAATTAGCTTTTCTTTGCTGAGAAAACTAATTTAAAGTTATGGAGGATTTATTTTGGCTCATGGTTTCAGAGGTTTCAGTCAGTGGTCACTTGGCCTCATTTCTGTGGGTCTGTGGTGAGGTTGAACATCAGAATAGAGAGGACATAGCAGAGCAGAGCTCTTCACTCAATGGCAGCCAGGAAGCAGAGTGAGACAGACAGGGACCCTGGACAAGATACAGTCTCCAAGAACAAGCCCCAGGTAATCTACTTCTTCCAACTAGGCCCCACCTCCAAATTTTTCCATTATCCCCCAATAATGCCATCAAGTTATGATTTCATTAGTTTATTAATCTATTGATTAGGTCACAGCTCTCATGATCCAATCACCACTGAATGAGTGAACCCACCATCTGGAGACAAAGCTTTCAACACGTGAGTCTGTGGGGAATGTTTCATATCAAAACCAAAGTAACAGTTACTTTTCTTTTATTATACATCCTCATGTGCAATTATTTTCTTCTTCAGATAAAGTTAACCCAACAAGACAATTTGTATTGCACACGACGCTGCTTTACCAAAAGAGTCAATTAATTGTCTATAGACAGTACAGGAACCTAATGCATAGATGCTATGCATTAGTTGTATGTAACACAGACTTAAATCAGGTGAGTTAACACCATGATGAAATTAAACAGGGAGTTCAAAATTAGGGGAGGCTGATCCTGTGAAGCAATAGTTCAAGGACCCAGGTTTTTCCTAGATTACTGAATTCCCTTCTATAATTTCTATTTCCTCCCATAGTAGCTTCCCCTTAAAGTTGTAGAGTTGTTGTAAATAAATTGATATTAGTCTACATACCTTCTTATACTTAGTAGGAGAGAACATGGATCTTTCTATGACTTGCTTAAGATGTAGGAGATTTTTACCATTTCTCAGCAAAATTTTTCTCATATATCATAGGCTTTAAGTGGGTCATTTACCCGTTCCTGAACCAATCTTTCTTTCCAGAGAAATCCCTTGTGCTGATGATTTAAGGTCAATATTGCTAACTAACCAATGCAACATAAAGGAGTCATCTAGATTAAATGAATGGAGGCCTAGCTCTGTGAAACTGGACTCTTGCGATGTAATTGTGGTGGAAGCAGGGTAAAAGGGGTGTGTAGGATATTGGATTATGATGTACAATATGTATCTTTAACAAAAATAGTTTGATGTTAAGCATGTATCTATTTACTATGGAAATCATTTAAATATATTTTATAATATATAAGCATATAAATTATATATGAATATATATAAATTTATATTGTGACAGGGAACAAGTGTCTGGATGAGACACAGACCATTTCTTAGTCATAGGATATCACAGTGCTCTTAGAGTGCCAGTCTCTACTGGGTAAATCCATAAACGGCTGATGTTACCATGCATATATCGCAGTTTTACACCCCAGGAGAGGAATCCAGAAACTATGACTCAAAGCTCAATGAGAGTGTTCGGTATAACACAGCCTTCTCAGAGAGAGAGAGAGAGAGAGAGAGAGAGAGAGAGAGAGAGAGAGAATGAGAACACTCAGGAGAGTACTTCACCATGGAATGTAAACAAATCTCTAGCAAGGGGAGGGGTGTCCCCAGACACCTTAGTTTGGAATACCAGCAAATGGCAAACGGCTTCTGGAAAGATATCTCTAAGTCTCTGTGATGCAATATATCCCATCTCTAGCTTGCAAGGCTTATTTGTTCCTAGTCATCTTTAACCAGATTTTCCCTTTGTTCAGAAAGCCCAGAAGTATGAAAATATTGTGGAACACTTTTTGCTTTGATGAAGTCAAATTCAATCTAACTGCCATGCATTTCTCAGGACCTACTACTTTTATGGTTTAAGTGAAGAAACATTTTATTAACTGAAAAACAATATATTCAGTACAAACTAAGGTCAAGTCAAAACTGAAAAGTGCTTAGAATATTGCCTTTCCTAAGCACATATACAAGTTAATAGTATTTGATAGCAGAGTTTTATAAGAGAATCTTACCATCCACTTACTGAGCACTAATGCTGCGTGAGGCACTATGTCGATATGTGTGTTTTTAGATATGTAATAAATTTGCATGTATAAAATTAAGACATTTAAAAAAATATATATAAAACCTCTTTATACAAACAATACAACTGAGAATTTGGACAGCTGACTCTCAAGTGATAGTTGCTACTGCAAAGTGGAAGGATTTGAACACAGGTCTGGGTAACTCCAAATTTGCACTAATTTTTTATTCTCTGCTGCATCTTCACAATGATTAGTCCAGGTAAAATGAAATTTGAGAAAAGTTCCAGTTGAGGGATCAGGTGAGCTATAGCAAGGGCACCTGGCTAGACTTTCAGAGGAAGCATGAGAATGGGAACCTGTGAGAAAGCACCCCAGGCAGAATGACCAAACTGGCTGGAAGTCTAACTAAGACTGCCATTGTTTTAATTTCTATTTTGTGAAGAGAGCTGGAGAAGACAGATCCTTCCCCATCTTTTGATTGTTTGGATATTAGTTTTCATACAATGTTTATTCTAAGCTAGAGTTGTTTTTCTCCCACAGTTGCTCATATGTTAAAACAAAATTTACTTCAGCAGAGATCTTCATTAATCAAGAGAACAGATACAGACATTGATAAGCCAAAGGGGATAAGTTTAATTTGTCTTGTTAGTGACTGGTAATATGATAATCAGAGGAAGGAAGCATTTTTGAAGTGAAACATTTACTGACACAGTAGTTTGGTGACATTCCACACATTTGAGTTCCTTCTCCTACAAGTCAGTTTGATTGATGCCTTGACTAAAGAGATAGAGAGGCTATGCAGGTAGGGAGCACAGCTCGTGTTTTTCCACTGTGGGTATATGTTAGAATCTTCTGGAGAGCTTAAAAAAAATACTGATGACCAAGCCCTACCTCAGATCAATTAAGTCAGAAACTGGGAAGTGGATCCAAGACACTCATATATAAAAGTATTACCTATTTTAATATGCAGTCACAATCGAGATATTCTAGCTTCAACAGCATTTTTCAGATCAGCCGATGACTGAAAATTGAGAGCAGAAACTACCTAGTATCTAATACTAGTACTAATTGTACAGTAAGCCTAGCTGAATTAGACTCTCTCCATTTCATACTCTATTCAATGTGCTTATCTGAATCTGCCATCCCATGATGGCCTCCATTTATACACCTTCCTTGGATGGTCAGGGATAAGTTCATGTTGTATTGCTATCTCTGTTGTTAAACTGGGGGATGTCATCAGTTGCCATGAACATTCATTTCACTTATCACAATTTACTATGACCTTCTACTTTGGGTTTTCACGTGCATCTTGGGAGAGGTTGTAAGACTATAATTTGTGGCTGTCTTGTTCCTTATCTTTTTAGCCCCTTAAGAGATGTTCCAGTCACCAACGACTCTCTCCTTACAGTTTTGTAATTGCAATGCTTATATGTCTGTGCCCTTGGCTTCACTGTCATCTTCTTGAAGGGATAATGTGACTGCATACTTTATTCACTTTTGTATCTCCAGTGCTAATTCCCACGTCTAGGGAATAAATCACTCAATAAGTATTTTAAAATTATTTTTGATTAAGATAAGCATTATATACAATAAATTACACCCATTTTGGGTGTAAAGTTTAACAGATCATGTTGATCATGCTTAGTCATATGATGAGACCCATAATGAATATTTAGCATAGATTTTCAACCTAAAATATTTTCTTATTGCCTCATTTGCAGTTGACCCCTTCTCCTGAACCCTGTTTAAATGCAGCCATTAAAGTTCTCTAGAAAAGAGCAATTTTGCCTTTGACAGATTTTTTTAATAAGTGGAATCATATTTTGTTTGTTTTTTTGTAATTTGTTGGACTGTTTGATATAATATACCAGGTTCCTGGGGTGCACTTTCCTCCTCTAAAATTTTTTCATTTTGGTGTGTTATCAGGTAATGTGTTTCATCATACTTGGAAGTTGAAGTCTAAATAAGTATTGATGTTTAAAATCTTAGTAGAATTTGAAGAAGTTAGAAGGGATTTACATATGAAGAAATAAATTTATGTCTTTAGAATTTATGGATGTAAACTCAACGGAACTGCACCAATAAAGCATGGGAATGAAAAAAAAAAGAGTCATTAACTGTAATTCTGAATTATTTGTCCTAGACAATTGTGTGAGAAATGGGGTGACTAAATGAGATTTTACAGGAGAGCAAATTCAAGTAGGGCTTCACAAATAACACAGTTTCTACATTTCTAGTGAGTTTTTCTAAGTGCCTGATTGGAGTATCATCATTAGATTTTGTGTTAAGAATATTTTAGAATTATAGCTGGGAGCTGGTAGCTCACTCCTGAAATCAAGAGGATGGTGATTTGAGGCCATCCTGGGAGAAAAGTTCTTAAGATTTCATCTCAACTAATATCTGGGCACTCCGTGTACCTGTCATTCCAGCTACATGGCAAGAAGCATAGGAGGACTGAGATCCAGGCTGGCCTGGGCAAAAAGTGAGACCCTTTCTCCAAAAATAACCAGTGTAAAAAAGGCTGGAGGTGTAGCTCAAGTGGTAGAGAGTGCTTATCTAGTAAGCACAAAGCCCTAAGTTCAAACCCCAGCACTGCCAACATAAAGGAAAAAAAAAAAAGAATATTTTAGCATCACAAAGTAGTTCTGGAATGGGCTTTGGATAATTTCTACTTTGATTTCTATATTGAATCAATGAAGATGTTAATACCAGAATATTTTGATTTCTAGTATTGATCATATTTTTCTGATAACTTAATCAGATTTAACTCTTCTTCCTGTTTTATTTTGGTATGACTTGGAAATACAACTCTCAGTTTTTATCTTCATCAAAATGCTTTGGTCCCCACAGAAATTGTGTTCTTTTTCTCCATCAAACCATGCTTATTTATCAAAGCCTTTCCAGAGAACTGCATTGCTGTATTCACTCTAAAGTTCTGTACAGCACTTTCATATTAATTTCTAATTCTATAGAGCTAGAGAAATGTCTCTGTATGTTTTTGTGATATGCTATTTGTTCTACTGTAGTTTTTCTAAGATGGGGGTCTCACTATGTTGCCCAGATAGTCTGGAACTCATGAGTTCAAGTGATGCTCCAGCCTCAGTCTCTTGAGTAGCTAGGACTACAGGCATGAGCTACCATGCTCAGTTCTGTTCTATTAGAATTTTTTTGATGGAACTGGGGTTTGAACTCAAGGCCTCACATGCTTGCTAAGCAAGTATTCTAACACTTGAGCCTTTTTTGCTTTAGTTATTTTTCAGGCAGGGTCTTGTGTTTTTGCCCAGGCTGGTCTCAGACTCATTCTCCTACCTATGGCCACTGGTGTGACTGGGGACACAGGTGTACACCACCATGTTGTATGGTTTCTCTGTTGAAATGGGGCCTCTGGGGTCTTGCTAGGTTTTTCCTTGGGCTGGCCTTGAACTGCAATCCTCTCTGCCTGCTGAGTAGCTGGGATTATAAAATGTGAGCCTCCATGTCCAGCATGCTATTAGAATTTTTAAAGGTTAACATTTATCAATGTTACTATGTATGAAACTTTTTGCTTTTTTGTGAGTGTGTAGTCTCACGATGATATTAGAAGACAGCATGTTAATTTTACAATTGGGGACGTGGAGGCAAGCAGAGATTAGATAATATAACAACAATCATGCAACTAGTAAGCAGCAGAGCTTGTATTTATCAAATAAGAAAACGGACATGAGTGTCCTCTCCAAGCTGTGCACCTTCACGCATATTGCTATAGTTAGAATGGTTCATTTTTCATCTCCTCTGTTAGATTTGAAATGGCTTCAAGGCAGACTGTCTTTTCAAACCCTGCAATTTCTAAGTCTTTGCTCCTGTGTGTCCAGTGTTATGTGTTACTCATGTTTATATCTTTACATATAAAAGAAATTGTCTCATGAGCTCATGTACAGCAGTGGTTGATAGCAAGGCAGTGCTGGCCTAACCGTACTGTTCATAAAAGGTTAGCAAAGCCCTGGAAACTGAGACAGGTGCGGCTGCTCTTCAGAGGATTTACTCCCCACTTTGCTGAGCCGCCAGTAACTTTTCCCACCTCGTCCAGGCTGTTCTGTAACCTGCTCTTTAACGGTAGATCATTTACCAGAAGTAAATCTATCTTACAATGGTCATCTTTCAAGTGACTTCCAGAAAGACTCAAGGCATCAATTATTCAACTTTATTGCTTCAGTGACTAAAGCATTATTTGCTTTAATGAGCTGCCAAGCTGTATAGGGAGAAAGTGCTCATGGCAGGACCAGAAAGAGGAGAGCACATTGAGAGTTAGGAAAGCAAACTCCACTCCCTGGGGCTTTGGCTAAATAGCTGGCTTTTAGATTTCAGTGTTTCATGGAACTCTCATACTGGCAACTGCAGTGGGCTATTTGACCCTCTTTATCATCTGTTCATGTTAACACAGGGGTTCACAGTGTTGCTTCTTGTCAAAGGAACTTTGCTAAGATAGAGGAGTCTAATTGAGGATTTTGTCATGCTGGTATTAACAACCCAGAGGGACGCAAAGCACCAAAACAAATTGTGCACAGCGAATATTTTACAAAGGTGGCAACCCATGGCACAGAGTGCCCAGGAAAGATGTGATTTGGACACATTAAGAAAGATCTCAGATTTATTTGTTACCTCATGTTTATTCTTTCTGTTAGCAACAGGTGACTGAGATGCTATTTGAATAGAGACAAATCATTATTTTTTAATATAATTTAGGGTTGTCTGTTATCAGCAGATACAAGTGTACTAAGTGCATCTTAAAAGAACACTCCAAGTGAGGAAGATAATAGTTATCTGATACTTCATGAAGACTTTTTATCTTACTTTCTACTGCTATGACAGTGTATTTGATTTCATTAGCTCAGTTTAACTTACAATATTTTTGAATGCAGCACCATTTAAAATAGTTCCAGGAAATTTGGTCTGCCTTACATGATTTTGTACTTAGCTGTGGAGGATATACTGTAAGATTTAAGACAGTTGAAAGCAAAGAATCCAGCAGGTGACTTCAAAGCCATGGGCTCTATTTAGGTTGAGGATAAATTAAAAGAAATATGTTCTTGTGAAGTATCTGTGTAAGATTCAGTGATAATTATAACCTCAACACCAGAGGCCATAAATAAGAGTTAAGGGGAGAATTAATATTGCAATTTTGAGTTTTCTTTCACACATGATAGCAAACATAAAAAATAGCTGATTGATGGTAGTGATATTCAAATGGAGGCTGACATGGTTGAACCAACCTAATAAAAGAGAAGTGAATATTGTTTACTACATGAAATTTTTATTGTATACAAAAAGAAGGGAAGAAGGGAGATTCAGCATAAGAATTTTTAAAGGCTCTACCTATTCTTTACCTTTCTTAGGAAATCACAAAATTAGATAATCATATAATATTTTTCTGAGATTGTATTTGCCTTAAGTGATAATAAAAATTATCCTAAGAATTATTGCAGAGAACCATTATAAGGATGCCAGTTTTAATATTTTAACAGCACACTTTCATGGAATTTATAATATTACATTAAGTCTAAGACATAAACTAATATTTGGCTAAGAAATAAAACAAATTAATTTTTTAATACTATATAGAACATTATGTAGAATAAGATATATCACCAGCTCTCTTGTATGGTAGCTTCTGTGATTTGGCTTCAGGGTATAGGCAAGAAATGTTTTCCTCCCAAACCTTTTAAATCTCACAGATAAGATTAATATGTAATCTATGTAAGATCTGGTATGATAACATTATAAAAAAAAGGGATCGTTGGTCGGAGATCAAAATACTAGGAGATGACAAATCAAACGTGCATTATCTGTTGAGGAAAACCTTTTGTAGGTGGGGTGGGGAAAAGACTTCAGTGAAATAGGTTAGTGTTAATTTTCCTGGACCACAGAGGAAGGGAACATGGGGTATTTGCCTTTTATTTGCTTAAGTTATAAATAAAAGGGTTATCTTGATTCTAATCTGAAAAACAGGAGAGTAGCAATTTATCAGGCTGACCCAGTTAATGGCAATATTCCATGCCATTTTGTACTCCCACCAATGTGAGGATTCACTGCTATTTCTCCATATCCTCCTTATATATTTGGCATCCTCTGACTTTTGGTTTATTGCTATCCTTGTGAATGTGAGGTGGGATCTCATTGTGGTTTTAATTTGCATCTTCCTAATGAATTATAATGTTGAGCCTCTTTTCAAATGTGCTTATTGGCCATCCTATTATCTTCTTTGGTGAAATATCTATTCAGTTCTTTTGCTCAATTTTAATTGGGTTATTTACTTTCTTAAATATTGAGTTGTAAAAGTTCTTTATATATTTCAGGTACAAACCCTTTTTTGAAGCTAATATTTTGAAATATTTTCTTCTCATCTGCTGCTTATCTTTGTACTTTAGTGATGAGGTATTTTGAGGTCCAAAGGTTTTGAATTTTCATGATACCTATTTATTAATAATTCCTTTTATTACTTTGTGTTTGCTGTTGTAAAATCATTACATAATCCAAGTTCACTGACATTACTTCTGTGTTTTCTTCTGAGAACTTTGTAGCTTTAGTTCTTTTTTTGTTTGTTTTAACATTTACTTATATGTGTATACATTGTGCCACCTACCCTCTTTCATCCCCTGTAGTTTTAGTTCTTCCATTCAGGTCTGCAATGAATTTCATCTTATGTTGTTTGGATGGTAGGGAAGCAAGGGTTCAAATTCATCTTTCTACATGCCGATATCCAATTGTCCCAGAACTGTTTATTGCAAAGTTAGTGTTTCTCCATTTAACTATTTAGGCAATTTTGTCCAGTTTCTTTTTGGGGATAATTCTCATTGCAGATTAATGCACGTGCATTACTGTCCAATAGTCAGTGTCTTCATGCTCAGAAAGAAACATAAAGGCAAGTTCTAAACTTATACATTTCTGATATACGCAACACTATTTCATTGTACTAGGTTTTTGCTATTGTAGAGAACACATCCAAATGTAGGGTAGTGGCTAAAAACAGACATTAATTAAATAATAATGTATAGTTATGAACTATGGTGGGTACATGATTTTTATTATTAAAAAGAGTTGTTCAATAATAAAGCTGTAATCCGTTACATTTTTCTTATTTTTATGTTGATTTCATAATTTTTAAATCTGGGGAATATTGCCACAGTGACATTAATAATTTTAGCTGCCCGAGTGCTGGTGGCTCATGCTTGTAATACTAGCTACTCAGGAGACAGAAATCAGGAGGGTTGTGGTTCGAACCTAGCCCCAAGCAAAAAGTTCATTAGATCCTATCTCAAAAAAACAAACAAAAAAAAATCCATCATAAAAAAGGGTTGGTGGAGTAACTCAAGGCTTAGGCCCTGAGTTTAAATCCCAGTACTGAAAAAAAAAATTATTGTGTTAGTTGTAAGAATGAACTGCATAACAAAAGTCCTATAATAGCTCAGTGTGAGTCTAGGGAGCTCTGAGCTAAGCATTGGTCTTCTGTCATATTCTTTTGAAAATATTTGAATTTTAATTTTTCTTTTAGAGTTAAAGCCAAGATGGACTTTGTTCTTGTGACTCTGGGTAAGTCATTTAACCCTGTGTCTCAGTTTTCTTTTCTCTTAAATGGGGATATCCATCTTATAAGGTCCTTGTGGGTATTAAGTGAGCTAGTATGCATATTTATTTGATATTAAAAACTACTTGACACATATTGAGTTGGCTATTGTTACTTAATTTTTTTTTTTTGCTTATTTTGTTGTTTTTGGCAGCACTGGGGTTTGAACTCAGGGCCTCATGCTTGCTACCAATTGAGCCACACCACCAGTCCTTGTTGCTCATTTGAATGTATGCTTTTTGAGTACAGAGATTTTTGTTACTTCAATTCACTAATATATCCAAATCTCCTAGAAATGTGCCTGATACATATTTTGTCTTAAAATTTTGAGGGATGAATCATATAAGAGATAAAATACTGGCTACAAATAGGGAAAATTATGAGAATTTTGTTAAATTTGTGGGCATGGGCTCATGTCATTGAAAACTCTTTCCCACATCCTTCACCAGTCACGATTGATTACAAGAGTGTATGAAACATCAATAGTTTGCACAGGACCAGAGGTTTCTTTGTAGACCCTAGATCTGAAACAATGCTATGTGTGTACATGCTGCAGTTTTGCAGAGACCTATGGAGTAAACAGAGATATGTACAGAGAAAGCCATAAATAAAATTGGAAACAAAAACCTGTTCTGTCAGCACACCTTCTTAAAGAATTGAAACAATTTAGAGAAAAATCTTGGCAGAATTTCTAGAGGGTTTTGAGGGGTGTGAAGTGGGAGCGTGTCAGAAAAAAATTGAGTTACAATGGAAATTCCCCTTGGTTTAGCAAAGTTCCCTATGCATGTATTGAATTTCCAACAACATTTAGGATGTTTTGAGAGATAAAGAATCAGTTTCTAGAAATAAATTTAAATTTGAATACCACAAGAAAAGACCCCTTGAAAACTCTCACTGAAGATTCTTACTTTAAAAGGAAAGAGAAATCTGATCACTTAGGGGAGAGGTAAAGTCAATTGCTGCAATGAATAGGAGAAGGACAAAGTTTCAAAAAGAAAGTGAGAGTATCAAAGTTGGCTTTTTCAATATGCTTCTTGACAGATGTGCCATCTCTGAGCCTCTTTTCTTGAGTGAGTTAAGGAAGTAAGTCTCTTACAAAGGAAGGTTTCTCAGGTGCCTTGTGTTATAGAAGACTGCCTTTCTAATTGCACTCTTAGTTTGAAAAGCCATAGTTCCTGTCATTTGAGTTTGCATGGTTTTTAGGAAAACGTTTGAGGAAAGTTCAAGTTATTGAGGATATAAATACATTTATTTTCAGAACTAAAAGTGCCAGATTTTATTAAAACGTGTCCAGTATATCTTTTATTAAAGTTGAAATGTAATGTTAAATATCTCTGGAGTTTAATAAAAAAGTAGTTTAATAACCCCAAGTGTAATAAAAAAGTGTTTCATTACAATCTAAGCTAATTTTCTTAATTTACTTTAATCTTTTCCCCATTATCTCAATAGCGTTGTTTGAATTTACATGTGTATCTTTTAAATTAAGCTTTGACTTGCTTTGGAAGAATTCTTTTTCAGATCAATTCTGTGATTAAGTCCTCTACAAGCATGAACTGAGAGACAATGGCCACCATTTTGCTAAGGAATTACTATGGCTTAAATCAGAAATATCTCCCCAAAGCTTATGTGTGGAAGGCTTGATCCCCACTGCAACTATATTTAGAAGTGAGGTTGTTGGAAGGTAATTTGATCACAAGTGCTCTGGCCTTACCAATGGATTGATCCATTCATAGCTTAATGAACTATTGGGAGGGAGTGGAGACTTTAGGAGGTCTATCCGACCGATTCAGAGGAAGTAAGTCATTGAGCTCACGCCCTTGAAAGGTATATTTTGTCTTCTGCCCCTTCCTCTCTTTCTTTGCTTCCTGGCTTCCATGAGTGAGCAGCCTTTTATGCCACAGATGCATACCACCATAAAGTTCAGCCTCAACATAGGTCCAAAGCAATGGTATCAGCAGATTATGGACTGAAACCATGAGTCAAAATAACTCTTTCCTCATTTTAAGTTGTGTTTCTCAGGCATTTTGTCATAGCATGACAGAAAGCCTACTAACACAGGAATTCAGTACTTGCCATACTGGGTGTTGAATGGAGATGAGGATTGTGGAGCTAGCTCTCATGAAACAAAGCAAAACAAAATAAAGCACAGGAATAAGGTAAAGCAGAGAAGTTGACAGGCAACCCAAAGCTGGGATCATTGGAGGAAAGACAGTTTGTAGATTCTATCTAATAATGATAAAATAATATCCCATCTGTCTAGGAACTTCAAACTGTCAAAGTATGTTCACATACATGATTGTATTTCATTCTCACAGAACTGTTTGACAATGGAAGGGCAATGCATGCTTTTATTAAAACCAGCTTGTAAATGGTAAAACTGGATATACTAATTTCGTAGGGATGCTGCAACAGGTTACCACAAACTCATTGACTTCAAAACGGGGGATTTTCTCATAGTCCTTGAAGTTAGAAATCTCATTTTTAAAAGGACTACATTCCTTTTGGAGGCTCTAAGGGAGACTCCACTTCTTGCCTCTTCCAGCTTCTGGTGGCTGTCAGCATTCCTCTGCATGTGACCATATCCTACCTATATCTGCTTCTGTAATCACATGGTCTTTTCTCCTGTCTGTGTCTTTTCCTCTTCTGTGTCTTGACTTTCCCTCTGCTTCTCTATTAGCAGGTTAGTTACCCTTGGATTAGGAGACCACTCAGAAAATCAACGAGAATCTTCTCATCTCAAGATACCTATGGGATTTCTACCAGCTGATGTGTATATATGATAAGAAAAATGAATAATCTCATTTTAGTGAAATTAAGACCCTAAAATACTAAGATAAAATAGTAAAAATGGATAAGTCAATGTGGAGCTGAAGGGTAAATGGTCTCATATATTTGGGGAGGTTAAACAAAACCAGACAGATTCCTTAATTATGGGTGTGCCAAAGTCTTTAACAAGTTTTGGTGCACTTTGAATTTCCAAGGCAAAGATAGTTTTCCAAAATTATTGAGAAAGAGAATTATTTTTGCTGGAATTCAAGGACTAGTGGATATAAAAACAGTTTGAGAATCTGTATTTGCATCTTGACAAATTAAAAATTGGCTCTGTTACTATAAATAACTTGGGCGAACAGTAATATGGATAGATATCATTTCCCAAGTATTCACAATGGTTTAGGTACAGTGTTAAGTGCTTTTGGTAAATTAACTTATTTAATCTTTCCCAGATGCTTTTGGGATAGGTTCTATTGTAATTATTTCACGACTGAGGAAACCTAGGCAAAGAGAGACTAAACAACTTCTTTGGGTTTACATAGCTAGTAGGTGTAGGGCCTAGCAAGGCAGCCTACCTAACCAAGTCTGCTATTATGACATTGTATTATTCTAATATTGGAATATTGTAACAGCACAATCTCACTATGAATAAGTGGCTGTCAAGACTCTAGAAAACAGCAGCCTAAGCTTCTTTGGTTGGTATTTAGAACCAGGGGAGTGAGGCTTACTGTTCCATCTGTCCATCACCATTTCTATGAGTCAGAGTTCTGAGATGAAATGAATCTAGTGTTCTGAAAGACGGAACAAACATGTTGTTCTGTTCTTAAGCCTTATGTCAAAAATGTTTCCATTCTCAGGTCATTTACTAGATCTGGTTCTATTCTGATTTACTTCAAAGTTTCAGTGAAAATGAAAGGGAAGCAAAACAGTACTTCATTTTGTAGAGACACCTGGATTCTTCTGGATCTGGTCTTGCTGACAGGAAACCTCCTCTGACAATCACAGGGCTGCAGTGGAGGTGAAAAGTATTTCTTTTCTCCTAAGATAAAATTCTGACTGTTTTTCTTGACAATTCCCCATCAGATGTTCTGCTGTGCTCTTAAAGCTTCTCCTCACAGTTAACACCGACTGCTATTGCTCAACATGTATTTTAGGAAAGAAAGCTGAATTATTTAACAATAAAGAAGAGATTATTAGGCAGAACAAAACCACAGAGCTGTATTTCAGGGAGCTGAGTTAAGCTCATAGGATCAGATCAGTTTTTCTTAGTAAAGGGCTTTGAACAGTACCTGCCACCTGTAAGTTCCTATTAATTAGTTAAGTTAATAGGAACAAATAAATAGGAACAAAAAAATAAAACCCAGGGAGAGCTCTGCTTTCTTTGAGTGCAGTCTTGGGAACTCCTGAGGAAATTTGAAAAGAGTCAACTATTGCACCAAGAGCAAGCATTTGTAGGTGAGCTGAGTTCAACTTGCAGTATGTAGTAATTTCCAACATTTTAAGCCTTGGCAGTTCAGCATAGAGACAAGTGATTCTAAATAGTGGTGTCTGGCTTCTATTAGAGACAGAAGAAGGAAGAGCCATTTTATGTCCAAGGAACCCCAGGAAACAGAGAGATATATTACTGTCATTGTTTTCCAGACAAGGAAATTGAGTTTCAACAGGTAAACTTCTTGCCCAAGGTCATACAAAGTAAAGGTTTAGACCCAGACCTGGCTCGCTCCCATGTCAACATGTCACTGCTTTCCTGGGGCAAACCAGTCTGATTAGTAAATAATTTCATTAGAACAAGTGTTATTTATTTATTTACTTTTACTTTTCATTTTGTTCTTGAAGGAATTGACAAAGGTTTGCTTGCTTGCTTAAATTAATCCTTTCCTTAGTGGACCCAGAGAGGCTGTAAAATTCGTATTAGGTGGCATTTTGTAGGGCATATTGTCATATGCTTTGGCAAAGTGGGAATTTATACCTCCTTCTGTTTTTAAGATGACAGATCAACACGGTGAAATAATTGAAAAGCTGGGTTCTATCTTATCTAGTTTCACTCATTTAGCAAGCAATTTTTGAAGAAAGAGTTTTATGTGAGGGCCTCGAGTGGGCTTGGGAAGTGTAAAAATCAGGAAGAACACAGAATGAACTCACAACCTAGTGTATGCATCATCTAATCCCATAAGTCTTTTAATTTTTTGAGGCACTAAACAATGTAAAAGAAAGCAGAATCTATTTATTAGTAGGTGATAAATAGTTAATGTATTCACCAACAATTCATCTCTTGAAACATAAAATTGCATGCATATATGCAATATAAATATGATACAGAAATGTATTACATATGTATGTATTTTTAATTACTTTCTTACATTATGCCAAAGTGTGGCCATAACAAAAGGGAAAAGAATAGGACTATATTTATAGACCCTAGATCAAAATGTGAATAAAAAGTTTGATAATAAATTCAGTCAAACCAAATTGTATTTGCAGTATGACAAAGACTACTAACTAGTATCTGTGCAATATCTCTCTGTGACAAATGCTATTTTTGTACATTTCAGTCACTTGTGTACATAGGATATTTTCCATTTTATTCACAGTGCAGTTGTATCTTTTACTTGCTACCTGTGACTACTAATATAATCAGTTATGTTAAATATATTAGTCTCATTAGACAATGTTCATGACCCACTTTACCAGCATAGGTGTCTTATCCTTCCTTTTCTCTCCTCTCTCCTGACAATATCTGTATTATACATTTGATGTTGACAATGACATGTATTTTTAAAAAGTATCTTCAGATTTAAATTTCAGGGTATCCAAGAGAAAATATCGTAAGAGATCCTTATTCTGCTTCTTGTCTAAAAAAATCTCCACATCTTCAAAGCATGTATATATATATTCTGATTTTTTTATAGTTAATATGAAAAACTTCTAGAATTAATGCTTAAATTGTACATATCATAAGAAAATTATTCTGAGAGACTCTACAAGTAAATTTATTTTAGAATAACCTATTAATAATGTGATTTAAAATAATGAGGTTAAATCACTAGTTTTATCTTTCTACATGTGTTCTTTTCTGTCCCTATGAACTCCTGAAGGCTTTTTTCTTTTAATCTATTTTTTCTTTAGCACAATGAATAACTTTTATTTTCAGCAATTGTCACAGCTTACAATTTATTCTTCAATCTAAGTGGCTCAGTGATGAGTGCCTTTGGACTGTGTTTTTAGAAAAAAAAGTGCATGTATGAATTTGAACAATGACCTGTGTCTTTTGTGTCTGTTATTTTTCAGAGGGCAAATGGATCTATCTCACCCATTAGACCCCTGTCAGGCAAGTTTGCCTTCCCTTTTCCCATCCCCAAGACAAATTAAGAATGCTGAAACCTTTCACTCATAACAAAACAGTGATAAAGCAGGTAACAAGACCTCACATTAATCAGGTCTTTGAAAGAAGAGGCCCCAACCTGCACCCTTTGTCTTCCTGCAGGTAGGTGGGTTTTTTTTTTTTTAAAAGGTTCTTTTTAGGAGCCTTGCATTCTTTAGCCCAACAGCATATTCTCCTTGGAAATGTTTCACTTTTCAGAGGGCCTCTGTGTTGATCAAAAAACTCAGAGAGTAGCTACAGAAATCTGAACTTCTAATGATCTTTCTTTATATTTCTTTACAAAGGACAGTGGCTCTCTCCATGCTAATGGGTTCAGGACACAGAGAGAGGCAACAATGCAAAGAAATGGAGGGTGGAGAAAGAGCGGCCACTATGACAAGATGTCCTGTATCATCTTGGTGGAAAAAAATCCCCTGTTTTCTGTAGCCATATTGCTGTTGTCTCTTGCTGAAATATTCAAGGTCACTGCAAATCAATGCTGAGATGAGAGAAGATGAGGTAGATGAACAGATTTCTTCTTAGGAAAAAAGCATTACTGTCAGTTAAGTGGTAATTTATTAGTCTTTTTGTGCCATTGGAATACTTTCCACCACCAATAAAATAGAAAACTCACTCAAATGAATGCCTTACCTAGGTTTCCCCCACAGCACTTGAACTTTTCCAGGCTAAATGAAGTAAGCTGCCATTATGTTGGATCAAGCACGCCCTCTGTTGGTCAGTGAAAATATTACCAAATAGTATTCACCAGATAAGTGAAATCAGATTGGGTAGTTTTATTTGTAAGTGTGTCTTTAGAACATTATAAACATTAGAAATTACAAAAACTTATGTACTAGATTTCATAGAAATAATGTTAAATTAGATTAAATGAAAAATTCAACTTGTCTTACTAGCAATATTTTATAAAGAATAATTTATAAATTGCCAAAATTTATTCAGAGATATTTAAATAACTTCATCTCTACCCTCAAGGGTTTTTTTTTTTTTTTTGGTGAAAAAAGTAACATTTCAATAATGGCTAGAGATATATCTTTTAAATGAAGCAAGGATTGGCAAACATTTTCTGTAAGAAGCCAGGCAGTAAATATTTTAGGCATTGCTGGTCCATAAGGTCCCTGTCGTAAGTACCCGACTCTGCTATTATAGCCATATAAATGGATGTGCCTGTGTTCCAATAAAACGTTATTTACAAAACAAACTTCAGTCTGGATTACGTCTACAAAGCAGTAAACTTGAAGGTTTCTTCAACCATAAAAAAATGCAAACACAAAGTGGTGATTCTTCAAAGACTAAGTTACTTTGGGCGAGGTGACTATAATTTTTATTTGAAGTCTGCCAACTCTTCCAGACATTTTGAAATTTTTCTTAATTGGCATCTAAACTTAGTTTATAAATATTTTCAAAAGTAATGAAAGGTTAGAACTTCAGTGCTCTCAGAGTTCATTCATTCACTGCTATTATTTACAGATGAGGAGATCAAGGTTTGGAGTAGTTCTTGAAAACTATCCTAGATGCCTGTGTTGTTCACTGAATCAGCTCCCACTGACTTTTGGCTATTTTGGTAAGATAAGATGGTGCATGGATGAATGCTTTGAAACTTGAAGGAAAGAAACAAATATTGTTATTAATATACTGGGAAAAGAAAATGACATCATTACTGGCTTATTTTTAGCAAAGAATATCGTTATGTGAAGACAGAACATTGTGGTAGTACATACAAATGCAATTTCCTTGAAATTCAGTCACTGCTACATATTCTGACAAAATAGTGAATTTTAAATGTCTTTTAAACTATAACAAAAGACTTAAATCAATTCAGTAATTACTAGAGATTTAAAATAATTTGCCTCAGTAGTTATTCATTTACTCAACATTCATTAGAAATAGTAATAAGCACTATGTTAGGTAATAGTGATACAGTTCTGACCAAAAAGTGTATGATCTATCCAGCATGATAATCCTAGATATTTGAGAGGCAGAGATTGGGAGGATTGCAGTTTAAGGCCAGCCTGAGCAGAAAGTTCATGAGACCCCACCTCAACCAGTGGCTGGGTGTGGTGGTTCATGTCTGTCATTCCAGATATGTGGGGGAAACACAAATAGGAGGATCAAGGTCCAGGCTAGCCCATAAAGTGAAACTCTGTCTCAAAAATAACCTATGCCAAAAAAAGTGCTGAGATGGATCAAGTGCTTAAGTGGTACAGGGCCTGCCTAGCAAGTACAAGGCTTTTGAGTTCAACCCCCAGTATCACAATTAAATAAATAGATTGATAAATAAATAAATAAAAGGTGTAGGATCTTTGTTGTCACTGGACTTCCAGACTATAAAGAAATTAGTATAACTATTAAAGGCCTTGTCTTAGTTCATTCAGATTGCTATAATAAAATGTCATAATCTGGGTGGCTTAGAAACAACAGAAATTTGTGTCTGAATGTTCTTAAGACTTGGAAGAGCACAATCAAGGTGCTAGCAGGTTCAGTGTCTGGTGAAGGATGTCTTTCTTGGTGTGTTCTAACATGGCGAAAGAGAAAAAGCAGCTCTCTGGAGAGCCTTCCTTCCTTCCTTCCCTCCCTTCTTCCCCCCACTCCCCCCCCCCTGCCCCGCTCTCTCTCCTCTCTTTCTTTATAGGGACACTAATTCATGTGGGCTCTGATCTCATGATTTAGTCATCTTCCAAAGCCCCAACCTCCCACCACCATCACATTGGTGATTAGGTTTCAATATAAGAATTTTCAGGGGACACAATATTTAGACCATAACAGACCTTGACTTTGAAAACACAAAAACAAGCATGATGCCGAGTTCACTCACAGGGACTTTATATTGGGAATGGAGAGAGTATATGTGACACTAGTGAGATGAGAGGGAACAATAATTAGCTGGCACTAAAACCCCATAATAGAGAGAGTACAGTCTTTCATTATGGATTCCTAAGGAATGTTTTGTAACAGTGTATTGTTACACTGAGTAGGATTTAACAAGTAGACATGAAGCAGGAGAGCAAAGAATGGACAGATGTTCCTGTCAGAAGCAGCAGCATCATTAAAGACATAAAATGGGGTATATTTAGGGAAAAATAAATAAACCATTGTAGTTCAACTGTAGTTCTTCTGTGGGAAGAATCTGTCAGGGAGGTTGTTTGGGACTAGATCATGGAGGATATTGAGAAGAATGAAGAAAGGGTGAGTGTACCTTATTCAAAATGCCTGGGACAGGAATTGTTGCCAATTTTGGAATATGTGCATATTTTCTTAATAAGCCATCTTGGGCAGGGGACCTCATTCTAAATAAGAAATTTATTTCTATTTTAATGTGTCTTATACACATGCTCAAAAGATAATTTTATATAATATTTTTAAATAGTTTTTTGTTTGAAACAAAATTTCATGCTATAGATTTTCCCACTCATAGTGTCATATCAGTGCTCAAAATATTTCGGATTATGTTTTGTTGAGGATTTGGGTTTTCAGATTAAGGATATTCTCCAACCCATTTTGGAGAGTCATTGAAGGATTTTCAGTTGGTGAGGATGCAGTCAGAACTTTGTTTGGGGATGGGAAACTGAGAATGTAATCATGAGGAGACTGGTCACTGTTACAATAAGCTGGGAGATGCCATAGTGTGTGTAGAGAGACAGAGAGACTAAATCTGACTCACAAGATGGGGAAAGAATCTACAGAACTGGGTGACTGAGTAACTGAGGAATTTTTTGATAAAGAGAGAAATGAAGGTGACTTTTAGGACTCATCATATGAGTAGATGATACAAATAGATGGTAAAACACAGTAAAAAATACCAGTTTGATGATGAGAATATGAATTTAACATTAATTAGATTGACATGAGAGTAGGGTATCATATAAAGATAAATGGCAGTATGCTTCTGATTCTTAGGAATTTAAATTTAGAAGTCATCGGTGTAAAGTGGATTTTGGAGTAATGGAAAATGATGCTTTTACCTCATGAGTGTAATGTTTTCATTTTAATAGGACCAGCTTTTCATTTCAGTTAAATTGGAGGTAGAAATTCTTAGAAATCTTTGATATAAATTCATATGCACTGTATATTTAATAAGAATCTTTCTGGAGCTTCAGTTGGATGGAAATCCCTTAAGATATTCAGACTTTGGACTCAGCAACGTCCCTTCTCCCCAATGGGTTGGGAAGGAGAGTTCACTATTAGTTTGGAAGGAATGCTAAACTCGTGGTATAATAGAGATTTACCTATTTGTTAGTAGGACACAATACAAAGAAAGGAAAAAAGAAAAATGTTCCCTAAAACCTTTCTGCAGTCATTATTGGTAAGGAATGACAATATTAGCATCATTTTCAAAAAGTTGAGCTTCTGTGCATGTTGGAAAAGTTTAGAAAGATTGTCTCCAGCTTTCATTTTATTCCTGAGATCTCATCTTATGACAGCTCTCATAATGTTTATTTTATCATTTTCAGCACAGGAAAATATTAATTCATAGTATAAAAGCCTTTTGTTTGAACTTAGGAAATCAATACTCAGCTTTTAACACAGGAAGAATAAAGGCTAATAAGTGAGTGATGTTTTGTGGAGTGAAGGTTCAGCAGCTCACTCACAATTAAGTGAAAATTTAATGTTTACTAGACAAAACAAAATATAGAACAGGATTATACAAAATTAATAAGAAAATGGGAAGTGACCAACTTCTGTCATCCTAACTGTCCCCAGCTCTATCGCCTTCCTCTGCCCACCTTCCCATTCCCACATAAAAGAGAAGAGTGAATCTAGCATGTCAATAATACACAGCCTCCACACTGGTGTTATGAAGGAAAGATGACTTGGGTCTCAGGTAATATGGGCAGGGACTCAAGGAGAGTCCACACATGGGCAAGAGATGCCCACATCTGAAGAAAATGAGAAGAAACAGAATAATAGTTTTGAGAAATTGATATGATTATCTATAAAATGAAATAAATGGTCTTTTCCTGAAGAACACTCTGAATGACTATATACCTTAGAAAACAGAAGAAAAACATTTGCAACTAGTAGTTTAATTTTCAAAGAAATTAAAGGTAATATAGGATATATGAAACTGTAATTCTGAGATGAGAATGGATAAGAGAAGAATATGGGAGAGTTATAAAGATGAACTGAATCTAAAAAGACATGATATTGGAAGTTAGTGAGATAGGCATGTTGAAAATTGAAACAATGATAAACAGGCTGGGAAAATAATTCAGATAATGTAAAGAAAGAAAGGTGAAATATGAAAAAAATGAAAGAATTTAGAGAATATTATAGGTAGGAAAGGCAGTGAACTTCTTCTGGAATTAAAAAAAAAATTCAGAAAAATATTTTAAGAAAACAATAAAAAAGTTCAAGAATGAAGAAATTGGAGCTCACGCCTGTAATCCTAGCTACTCAGGAGGCAGAGATTAGGAGGATTGTAGGTTCGAAGCCAACCAAGGCAAATAGTTCTGCAAGACCGTATCTCAAAAAAACCCTTCAAATAAGGGCTGGTGGAGTGGCTCAAGGTGTAGGCCCAGAGGTCAAGCCCCAGTACCACAACACCACCAACAAAAAAAATTACTCAGGGTTCAAGGAAAAACTTACCAAAAGTCAGACTGGTATGAAAGTTTTTCCAGACAAGCTATTAGTACAGTAAAGGAATATTTAGAATATTAGGAGGTGGATATATTTTGAACAAAACCATATATACCTGGCATGTTTTAAGGTATGAAAATTATAGATAAATGGTCTTACTTGTGCAAGGGCACAGGAAATGCAGCATCCACAAATTCTTGGACAAAGTACATAATGTAGAAACCAATCAATCAAGAGATTAATCAGAATTTAGGGTTGGTGTCAGATCTATAGACATACCGAGTCATCTAAATTGGTGACAGGGTTAGTGGTTGAGAGAAATAATAAAGCTGGTGCTAAAATTCTCAGTGAATGAAAGGTATTATGTTCTGATGGCATGTGGTTTGAATTATCAAGGGAATTTTAGGAAAGAAGAGTAAGGTGTTCAAATGTATCAAGAAAAGGCAAGTCTGATAACTATTCTACTTCTAGGTTTGGTGGTATATGTAGTATGGGAGAAAAATCACCTCACTCAAGACAGCTGCAGTAAATTCACGTCCTGAGTTAGCCTGCACTCGAGTGAGAAGGAGGAACATATTTAGAGGGAAGACTGAAGACAAAATAGGCTATACTGACCCCATGACACTCAGAGGAGGAATGTTGCAGTGGGGGAAATCTAGGCCATTGTGTTTAGACTGTGAGTATACAAAGGCATGTGAGATTAAAGTCTGCACAGGGAGGGATGCCTGACAAGCTCAGACTTCCTGAGGCACACAGGAATGAGGGCATAATGTTGGCCTGCTGAAGAGGAGATGGCAGATTACATATTCTAATAACATTCCTTTTTGGTGCTGGTCTATCAGTTACTTCATTGCTGTGAATGGGACTGCTCACATAAAAGAGGTAGAGAAGGTAGATTTACCAGTAACACAGGTTGTTCTATGGGCCCTGTTAACTCTCATCTAAAATGGTAACACCAAATGAGGCACAGTATTACTTCAGCCACAATGAAAAATTCTTTGTACACAGCTAACATAAAACTGTTAAAACCTAAAAAAGACTGCAGATAGACAGACAGACACACACACACACACTCAAACACAAACACAAAACACCAATTGTGTGAATAATAATTCAAAATACTTAAATGAAACATAGCCAATAAATGTGACATTAATAATTTTTCAATTGATAGATGTTCAAATGAGGCACATTTTTTTGGGTGCATACTTGTAAGGTCTTTTGAAGCCCCATGTTGCAGTTCTCAGGTGTGGGTGGCATATTCTCCAACTAATGTCTGATTCAGCCTCAGAGCCTTCTCCTGGAGGCACAGTCTGTGGCCTCTGATTGCTGGGGTTCCTTTACCTTGGTTGGCTGCCCTTATGGGAATGGGCTGTTCAAGAGGTTTCAGCCTGGTGAACTTCTGTAACATCCACTTTACTATCAGACCAGTCATACACCATTGCCATTCTGAGTTATGGAAGAAAATCTGCCCCATTTGCTGCCCTTTCCTTGTCCTGACATTGTAGGAAGTTCACAACGCACTTGTTGCACTTGTTCTTTTCACACTTAGATCAACACCAGTCTCTCTGGTTCACATACAATAGGGAGCACACTTTTAGCTCTACCAATGGTCTTTCCAAATCTCCCTTTTCTTATGTTAAGGTACACAGGGAGAAAAATGTCACAATTCTCCAACTTTTATATATTTTAGCCTCTTCAACTGAAAACCCTTCATTGCTTGTGAGTTAAGGTTCATAAAAGAGTTTCTTTTGCAAATTTTGTGCCTTTTATTTGGAACCTTATCAAATTCAGGACAAAAAGTCCAAACCAAACAGAAAACAAAAACAATAAAAAAACCCTCCCCATTAATATGCTATTGCACTGCTATTCTTCCTAAGACTAGTTGCATCCTTAGCAATGGTCCCTCTCTGCTATGTTCTTAGTATGGAGTTTGAGGCCTAAATGTGAAAAGTATTAATTTACTTTTTGACTCTAACGGAAATCAGTATGTGAACTGTAAGTTGGTCTTTGATATCACACAGCCAATTTTCTAATTCTGGCTCAATGACTTATATAAACTGACCCATCAGCAAGTAAATTAACCAATCTGTAAAATGGTGACAATAATTATCTACTTCATATTTTTCCTATGAAAATTTAGAGTAAAAATATGTTAATGTATGTTAACCATATCAAAGAAATAATACCAATTTTATATAATCTCTTTTGGAAAATTCATTCTAACTTAATTTGTGAGGTCAAGATTACCTTGATGCCAAAATCAGACAAAGAAATTACAAGAAAACTAAATATAGATGAACAAGATGCAAAAATTCTGTAAAAACTTTAATAAATTGAATCTAACAATATTTAAAAAAAAATCTTGCGATCAAATGGGGTTTATCCAGAAGTGCATGGTTGGTGTAATACTTCAAAATCAATCTATATAATTAATCATACTACCAGATTGCAAAAGAAAAACCACAAGATTCTCTCAATAGATGTAGAGATAACTTTGAGAAAATTCAGCATATATTTCTAATTAAAACTCTCAGTAGAAGAAGATGAAGGTGAGGGAATATCATTGATAGGCTTCATATACATATATGAAATAGAATGATGAAACCTCTTGCAATTACTTTAAGTAGGGTGGGAAGAGGGTTGGGGGGATTGGGAGGAGTCTGGGAGTGGGAAGATGGTGTGGTCAAACTAACCAATGTACAATATAAGGCTACTCAGAATTGTCACAACAAATCCCCCTGTACAATGAATATATCCTAAGAAAAATGGTGATAAAAGAAATAAAACTAAACTACACTGTTAAAAAAAAGACAACAAACTTGGGGGGAAGAGAGCTTCCCTAAGGTGATAAAAGGAATCTATGAAAAGTCTACTGTTAACATCAAAGAATGGTCAAAGAATGAATGCTTTCCTTCTAAGAACAGAAAGAAACTACTTTTGCTCAATATTGTACTGGATGTTCTAGCCAGGAAAGGATCTAGCCAGACTTTTCTAAGTAAGAAAAACACACAAAAAGCATGAAGATAAGAAAAGAAGAGGTAAAACTAATCATATTTGCAGAGGACATGATACAAGATTCAAGTGTGTTTTTATGTATGGGTCAATGAGCAGTCAGAAGTAGAAATTTAAAAAGTACACTGAAATAGCACTGAAATAATTAGGAATGAATTTAATAAAAGGCATGTAAGGTCTACATCTGGGAAACTACCAAATATTGCAAGATAATTTAAAGAAGACTCAAATAATGCGAGAAATATGCAGAAGTTTCAATATTAAGTTTTCAGATACCCACAAGTTGATCTACATATTTAACACAGTCATAACCAAAGGCACCCAAAGCTTCTTAAAAAGAAACGCACAACACTATTCTAAAATTTATGTAGACACACAAAGCATCTAAATTTTTTCAGACATCGAAGGAATGTATTTCAAAGGGGAGAAGATAATCTTTTCAAGGAGAAAAGCAAAAATTTCCTTGAAATGGTTCATAGATTTAAATATGGAAGTTAGAGAGATTCCAAGATGGTGGCTAGAGGTAGGAAGCAGAAAGCGACGCTCCTATAGTGAAATCTTGGAGAGACGCTGGAGACACACTTTGCAGGCATAATCACTGAGAAAAGGCATAACTTTGACCCCTCCACATCTCCAGCCGGTGCAGAGAATCTCCATTTCACGTTAAACAGAGAAACAAGGAGGGTCCCCGGGGCCGCCAGTGGCCGGTGCCCATATGGCTTGGGAAGACGTGGACCAGGTGAGCTTCATGGTACCGCGGTAGCCCCACTGACAAGCCTGGGCCAGAGCACCATAGCCCCCTGGACAGACTGACCTCCACCCGGGAAAAAAAAAAAAGAGAAACTGAATAATAAGCAATAAGAACAGTTAAGACACTCTGGAAAGAGGGTGGGGCACCCTGAGTGCTGAAGATTGGGGGAAGGGAATCCTTCCCGGGACTGTAAGTAAACAAGCCAGGCGGGACAGAGAGCCTCTGGCGGGAGCAGGGCACACGCCCAGCAACCAGGAGCGGGGAAGCTTGTGAGAGGAGGGAAGACCCACTTCCCACGTGAACTGTAAACAAACATGGTGGCCGGCAGGAGCAGCAGCACCGCCCAGTAAGCAGGAGCAGGAAAGCTTCTGAAAGTGACAGTGGGAGGAAAACTTCAGAGGAGAGGGGGGAAGACCCACCTCCAACATGAACTGTAAATAAACATGCAGGCCTGAGAACGCAGGTGCAGTGTCACCTTTCCCAGTGCTTGGAAAGGGGAAAGCCTGTAGCAGAGGCTCCTGCACAGGAGAACTCTGAGCAAACAAAGCCTGTGGGACCAGGTGAGTGCTAAGCTCACCCCAGAGATCTGCATAAATAACGCTGCCAGCTACAGGCTGAGAGCAGCAGGCAGGCAAGCCACAGTTGCAGATACCACTCTCAGAACTGTCTCCAGATGCTTTTTTTTCTTTTTCTCCCTACCTTTGATGAGAGAACAACCGAATTACACCTGCAAGCCAAAAAACTTACTGAAACTATATTGCATTTGAACTGGGGATACTTGGTGGGACTTTTTTTTTTTTTTTGTGTGTGTGTGAGTGTGTAGTTTTGTTCTACTTTATGCATCCCCTTTGATGAGACAACTACAGAACAACATCTGAGGCAACAACTCCAGGACTGGAGATTGAGACGGACACCCAAATTATTAAGACTGAAATTGCATTGCATATAAACTTGGAAGTTTTTTTTTAATTTTCTATTTTCCATTTTATTTTAATACATTTTTATATATAGATATTACTTTCATTTACTTATTTTTTATTTTTTTATCTTTGATTTTCAATCCTCTCTCTGTCTCTCTAATGTCTGTTCAGCTTACTGACGATTAGTACACTAACACTCCCTGTTTACACCTTTGAAACTCTCTTGTCTGATAACTTGTTCTGCTTTCTCCCTCTTGTCTGTATATTTGTTTTCCCCTTTTCTTTAACTTCTTGCTTTCCATCTCAGCTCACTCTTCCATTCTAAATATTACCATTGTTATTATTACAAGCTAGAAAATACTTAATTACACACAGTACAGGGACAGTAACAACACCAAGGACAATGACGGGAAGACAGAAAAAACAGGGAAACCAGTTTCCCACAGCAAAAAATTAGTACAGGAACCAGAGGGGAATGAAGAGAACAGAAACTCAGATCCAGACTCCAACAAAATGAAGATAAACTATGCCAAAGGACCCAATGAAGCCCACAAGAATAATTTAAAAGAAGACATACTACAAGTACTCAATGAGAATTTTATAGAGATGATACTGGATAGGGTCAACCAAAATGTACAGGAGACACTCAAGAAATTCCAAGACAATAAAAATAGAGAATTTGAAAAAGCAAAAGAAGAAATAAAGGAAACCATAGAAGCACTGTATAAACACCAACGTGAAAGAGAGAACACAATGAATAAATGGATAAATGAACTCAGGATAAAAATAGACAACATTAAAGAAGAAAACTGCCAGGATATGGAAAACCTCAGAAAAAAGAACGAAACAGAACTGCAAAACAAAACAGAAGGCCAATCCAGCAGAATAGAACAAACAGAAGACAGAATCTCAGAACTTGAAGATGAAATGGTAATTAAAGGAAAAACCAAAGAACTATTAATTAAACAACTCAAGACGTGTGAAAAGAAAATGCAAGAACTCACTGACTCCATCAAAAGACCAAACTTGAGAATCATGGGCATCGAAGAAGGAGAAGAGGTGCAAGCGAAGGGAATGCGTAATATATTCAACAAAATAATAACGGAAAATTTCCCAAATCTAGAGAAAGATATTCCCATACACATGCAAGAGGCCTCCAGGACACCAAACAGACCAGATCAAAATAGAACTACTCCATGACATATCATCATTAAAACAACAAGTTCAGAAACTAAGGAAAGAATATTGAAGGCTGTAAGAGAGAAAAAACAAGTAACATACAAAGGTAAGCCCATCAAAATCACAGCAGACTTCTCAACAGAAACATTAAAAGCAAGAAGAGCGTGGGGTGAGATCTTCCGGGCACTGAATGAAAATAACTTCAACCCCAGGATACTCTACCCAGCAAAGCTAGCATTCAAAATAGATGGAGCAATAAAAGTCTTCCATGATAAGCAGAAACTAAAACAATATGTGACCACAAAGCCACCATTACAAAAGATTCTGCAAGGGATCCTGCACACAGAAAGTGACACCCAACTTAACCATGAAAAGGCAGGCAGCACCAAACCACAGGATAAGAAAAAGCAAGACAGTAGAGACTAACATCAAGTTAGGTACACACAATCAAACCTTCAAACAACTAAGACAACTAAATGGCAGGAATCACCACATACCTATCAGTAATAACGCTTAATGTTAATGGACTTAATTCACCCATCAAAAGACGCCGCTTGATGAAATGGATTAAAAAAGAAGATCCAACAATTTGTTGCTTACAGGAGACTCATCTCACTGACAGAAATAAGCATATGCTTAGGATGAAAGGCTGGAAGAAGATTTACCAAGCCAATGGCCCCCGAAAACAAGCAGGAGTAGCAATACTTATCTCTGACAAAGTAGACTTCAAACCTACATTGATCAAACGAGATAAAGAAGGACATTCCATACTAATAAAAGGGGAAATAGACCAAAAGGAAATAATAATCATCAATCTGTATGCACCCAATGTCAATGCACCCAATTTCATCAAACATTCCCTGAAAGACCTAAAAGCATATATAAACGCCAACACAGTGGTTGTGGGAGACTTTAACACTCCATTATCATTAATAGATAGGTCATCCAAACAAAAACTCAATAAAGAAATCCAAGATCTAAAATATGCAGTAGATCAAGTGGACCTAGTAGATGTCTACAGAACATTTCATCCAACCTCTACACAATATACATTCTTCTCAGCAGCCCATGGAACCTTCTCCAAAATAGATCATATCCTAGGGCACAAAGCAAGCCTCAGCAAATATAAGAAAATAGAAATAATACTGTGCATACTATCTGACCACAATGCAGTAAAAGTAGAACTCAACAACAAAAGTAAAGACAAAAAAACATGCAAACAGCTGGAAACTAAGTAACTCATTACTTAATGAAGAATGGATCATCGATGCAATAAAAGAGGAAATTAAAAAGTTCCTAGAAGTCAATGAAAATGAAAACACAACCTACCGGAACCTATGGGACACAGCTAAGGCAGTCTTGAGAGGAAAGTTTATAGCCATGAGTGCATATATTAAAAAGATTGAAAGATCCCAAATCAATGACCTAATGATACATCTCAAACTCCTAGAAAAATAAGAACAAGCAAATCCCAAAACAAATAGAAGGAGAGAAATAATAAAAATAAGAGCTGAAATCAACGAAATAGAAACCAAGAAAACCATACAAAGAATTAATGAAACAAAAAGTTGGTTCTTTGAAAAAATAAACAAGATCGATAGACCCCTGGCAAACCTGACTAAAATGAGGAGAGAAAAAACCCAAATTAGTAGAATTAGGAATGCAAAAGGGGAGATAACAACAAATACCATGGAAGTCCAGGAACTCATCAGAGACTACTTTGAGAACCTATATTCAAATAAATTTGAAAATCTAAAAGAAATGGACAGATTTCTAGACACATATGATCATCCAAAACTGAACCAAGAGGAAATTAATCACCTGAATAGACCTATAACACAAAATGAAATTGAAGCAGCAATCAAGAGTCTCCCCAAAAAGAAAAGTCCAGGACCTGATGGATTCTCTGCTGAATTCTATCAGACCTTTAAAGAAGAACTGATACCAACCCTCCTTAAACTGTTCCATGAAATAGAAAGGGAAGGAAAACTGCAAACACATTTTATGAAGCCAGTATTACACTTATCCCAAAACCAGGCAAAGACACCTCCAAAAAGAACTATAGGCCAATCTCCTTAATGAACATTGATGCAAAAATCCTCAACAAAATAATGGTAAACCGAATTCAGCAACACATCAAAAAGATTATTCACCACGACCAAGTAGGTTTCATCCCAGGGATGCAGTGGTGGTTCAACATATGGAAATCAATAAACGTAATAAACCACATTAACAGAAGCAAAGACAAAAACCACTTGATCATCTCAATAGATGCAGAAAAAGCCTTTGATAAGATCCAACATCATTTCATGATAAAAGCTCTAAGAAAACTAGGAATAGAAGGAAAGTTCCTCAACATTATAAAAGCCATATATGACAAACCTACAGCCAGCATTATACTTAACAGAGAAAAATTAAAACCATTCCCTCTAAAATCAGGAACCAGACAAGGATGCCCACTATCTCCACTCCTATTCAACATAGTACTGGAATTCCTAGCCAGAGCAATTAGGCAAGAAGAAGGAATAAAAGGAATACAAATAGGTAAAGAAACTGTCAAAATATCCCTATTTGCAGACGACATGATCCTATACCTTAAAGACCCAAAAAACTCTACTCAGAAGCTTCTAGACATCATCAATAGCTATAGCAAGGTAGCAGGATATAAAATCAACATAGAAAAATCATTAGCATTTCTATACACTAACAATGAGCAAACTGAAAAAGAATGTATGAAAACAATTCCATTTACAATAGCCTCAAACAAAATCAAATACCTAGGTGTAAACCTAACAAAAGATGTGAAAGACCTCTACAAGGAAAACTATACACTTCTGAAGAAAGAGATTGAGGAAGACTATAGAAAGTGGAGAGATCTCCCATGCTCATGGATTGGTAGAATCAACATAGTAAAAATGTTGATACTCCCCAAAGTAATCTACATGTTTAATGCAATTCCCATCAAAATTCCAATGACATTCATTAAAGAGATTGAAAAATCTACTGTTAAATTTATATGGAAACACAAGAGGCCACGAATAGCCAAGGCAATACTCAGTCAAAACAACAATGCAGGAGGTATCACAATACCTGACTTCAAACTATATTACAAAGCAATAACAATAAAAACAGCATGGTACTGGCACAAAAACAGACATGAAGACCAGTGGAACAGAATAGAGGATCCAGATATGAAGCCACACAACTATTAGCAACTTATGTTTGACAAAGGAGCTAAAAATATACGATGGAGAAATAGCAGCCTCTTCAACAAAAACTGCTGGAAAAACTGGTTAGCAGTCTGCAAAAAACTGAAACTAGATCCATGTATATCACCCTATACCAAGATTAACTCAAAATGGATCAAGGATCTTAATATCAGACCCCAAACTCTTAAGTTGATACAAGAAAGAGTAGGAAATACTCTGGAGTTAGTAGGTATAGGTTAGAACTTTCTCAACGAAACCCCAGCAGCACAGCAACTAAGAGATAGCATAGATAAATGGGACCTCATAAAACTAAAAAGCTTCTGTTCATCAAAAGAAATGGTCTCTAAACTGAAGAGAACACCTACAGAGTGGGAGAAAATATTTGCCAACTATACATCAGACAAAGGACTGATAACCAGAATATACAGGGAACTTAAAAAACTAAATTCTCCCAAAACTAATGAACCAATAAAGAAATGGGCAAGTGAACTAAACAGAACTTTCTCAAAAGAAGAAATTCAAATGGCCAGAAAACACATGAAAAAATGCTCACCATCTCTAGCAATAAAGGAAATGCAAATTAAAACCACGCTAAGATTCTACCTCACCCCTGTTAGAATAGCCATCATCAGCAATACCACCAACAACAGGTGTTGGCGAGGATGCAGGGAAAAAGGAACCCTCTTACACTGTTGGTGGGAATGTAGACTAGTACAACCACTCTGGAAAAAAATTTGGAGGCTACTTAAAAAGCTGGACATCGATCTACCATTTGATCCAGCAATACCACTCTTGGGGATATACCCAAAAGACTATTACTCCAGAGGCACCTGCACACCCATGTTTATTGCGGCACTATTCACAACAGCCAAGTTATGGAAACAGCCAAGATGCCCCACCACTGACGAATGGATTAAGAAAATGTGGTATCTATACACAATGGAATTTTATGCAGCCATGAAGAAGAACGAAATTTTATCATTCGCTGGTAAATGAATGGAATTGGAGAACATCATTCTGAGTGAGGTTAGCCTGGCTCAAAAAACCAAAAATCATATGTTCGCCCTCATATGTGACATTAGATCAAGGGCAAACACAACAAGGGGATTGGACTATGAGCACATGATAAAAGCGAGAGCACACAAGGGAGGGGTGAGGATAGGTAAGACACCTAAAAAATTAGCTAGCATTTGTTGCCCTTAACGCAGAGAAACTAAAGCAGATACCTTAAAGCAACTGAGGCCAATAGGAAAAGGGGAACAGGTACTAGAGAAAAGGTTAGATCAAAAGGAATTAACCTAGAAGGTAACACCCACACACAGGAAATCAATGTGAGTCAATGCCCTGTATAGGTATGCTTATCTCAACCAGCAAAAACCCTTGTTCCTTCCTATTATTGCTTATACTCTCTCTACAACAAAATTAGAAATAAGGGCAAAATAGTTTCTGCTGGGTATTGAGGTGGGGGGAGAGGGAGTTGGCGGAGTGGGTGGTAAGGGAGGGGGGGTGGGGGCAGTGGGGAGAAATGAACCAAGCCTTGTATGAACATATGAATAATAAAAGAAAAATGAAAAAAAAAAAATAAATATGGAAGTTAAAAATATAGGAGTTTTGGAGGATAGTATAAGAAAAACCTCAGTGATCTAGGCCTTGGACAATATTTCTTCAACACAACACTGAAAACACAATTAATAAGAGAAAAAAGTCTGTAAATTGTACATCATTAAAATAAAAAAACTTCTGCTTCATTAAGCAAATGAAACTAGTAGAAAGTTGCAAATCAGGTACCTAATAAAGGACTTTTATTTAGGACATAAAAAATGTCTAAGAACTTTATAAAAAGAAACCAGGTTAACAAAAAATGGGAAGATAGTTGAATAGGTATTTTATCAAAGTATTTATATAGATGCTAAACAAATAAAAGATGCTAAAGATCATTAGTCATTAGAGAAAGGCATATTGAGGCTTGTGTTAGTCAGCTTTGCATCACTGTGACAAAATACCTGCAACAAGAAAAAGGAGGTGAGATTTACTATGACTAGTGGTTTCAGAGGTTTCAGTCCATGGTCACTGGGTCCAGTTGCTATTGGGCCTGTGGTGAGACAGGACATCATGGTGAGAGCACATGGCAGAACAAAGCTGTTCAACTCATGGAAGCCAGGAAGCAAAGACACAGACAGAGAGAGAGGTGGGACTGTGGACAAAATATACCCTAAAAGGACATGTCCCCAACGACCTGTTTCTCTAGCTAGGTCCCACCTCCTAACATTTTCAACCTATCCCAATAACTCATCAGGTTATGAATCTGTAAGTGGATTAATCAATCCATGCAGTTATAGTCCTCATGACTCAATCACCTTCCAAAGGCCCTACCTTTTTAATAATATTGACCTGGGGATCAAATCTTCGACATAGAACTTTTGGAGCACATTTAGGTTCCAAGCTGTAACAGATCACGTGAAGATAGTAGTACTCTACCCACTAGAATGATAAAAATTTAAAAGTTCTGACCGTATCACATCTTAGGAGGGTGTGAGTTCTTATACACTTCTAGTATAACTGTGAAATGATAAAACCACTTTGGAAAACAATTTGGCATTCTCTTAAAAAGATGTGTGAATATCTACTTTAGGGAACCCTCATATTTTGTTCCTAGGATGGATAGACGAGAAATGGAAACACAGACCCGCAAAAAAGCTTACACATGAATAATCATAGTGGGAGTCTGTTTATGCGAGCTAAAATCAGAAAGGAACCCAGAGGTTCATCCACATGATAGAAAGAAGCTTGCAACAATATGGATGAATCTCAAAATGATTTCATTAGTGGATAACGCCAAGCAGAAAGAGTATATATTGTGTAGTTCAATGTAGATGAATAGTTTAAAAATGTAGGCTAATCTATCATGATAGAAAGCAGGTCAGTAGTTTGGAGATGGAAAGACATTGAGTGGTGGGAGGAAGAACTACATCGTCTGTACTCCACAAATGCTAGCCATTACTATTACTATATCATTAGCTTTTTATCCTCACATGGGCAGAATAAAGGAGAGAGGATACGGAGGGCAAATAAAAAATGACAAAGAAAACTCTGAAGTTGGTTCTTAATGATTACAAAAAATTTCTGTTTTTTTTAAAGTGTACAGCAGTATATTAAAGCTGAGGTTGAGTTATAGAAAAATTTAAAAAGCATTTCATTTTTTTTTGCAACATACTGTGTCTGAAAAATTCTACCTTTACAGGCTCAAGCATTCCTCTCTCCTAACTCCCTCCTCCCATCACAACTATAAATTGTGTATTATTCTGTGTTTAATCAATGATCATTTTCATGTTGGGAGCATAAATAATTGTTATATACTTTGAATGCTGGCCTCTAAATCTGCGTGATCACAACCAGAACCACTTCTATAGATCATGTGGGCTCCTTGGTTTTGGATTCTGTCTTCCTTACTTGGTACCATAAACTTCATAAGCAATCAGTATATTCCTGTTGAATGGTTGACCTGAAATGCATATCAGGTTTTTGTCTTTAATGATGTATCTCTATATGTGACAATCTCTGAGAAAAAGTAAGAGATTAAGATTCCAGAGCCTGAAGGAATTTTGTCATGGTTTTCAGCAGAGTTTTGTAACATTTCCTATGTAGATGTGTGTGGGAATGTGCAGGACTCTACTGGCATTTTAAAAGTTAGGGTAACATTTTTATTGTAGTATTTTTTCACAACAAGCAAGCTATGGAAACAGCCCAGATGCTCTACAACTGATGAATGGATTAAGAAAATGGTATGACTGTTATTCAGCCATAAAGAAGAATGAAATTTTGTCATTCGCAGGTAAATGGATGGAACTGGAGAACATTATGTTAATGTAGTAAGCCAAATTTGGAAAGACAAAGGTTGTATGTTCTTTCATATGTGGAAGATAGATCCAAAACCAAAATACAAATACAAGCATTATCATAAACATACACATACTCTCACATACATATATATATACATACACACATGAATATATATATATTTATATATGTATATATATTTCCAAACATGAGACTGTTAGAGGAGACTAAGGAAGGAGGAAAAGAAGGAAAGAATGATAGAGTGAATGATACTGAAATACATTGCATCTGTGTAGGAACAAGACAACAAAATATACTGAAAACTGTTGAACAGTGCAAGGTAGGGGAAAAGTGTAAGAAGGAGCAATAGGGGAGTTAGACTGATTAAAGTACAATATATTTATAGGTAAAATACCATGGCAAAACTCCACTGAACAATGAACAAATACTTAAACAATGAAGGACAGGAATGTAAAACAGGTCTTGTTAATGGCAGGGTAACAGTAGGAGGGGGAGGGTAAATGAGGAGGTTAAGGGAGGGTGAATATGGTTGAGGTACTTTCTATACATGTATGAATATAAAACATTGGAACCTGTGGAAGTCATTTTAAGAAGGGGAGTAGGAAATGAGTGAGAAGAGGAGGGGATGAACTAAACTAGCATACAAAATATATGGAAAGGTCACAATGAACCCCCCTGTATGCACTAATAAAAGCAGTTAAAAAATAAAAGTGGGGTAAAGATGGTAACTATTTTGCAATCATGGGACAATCCTGTGCCACCAAGAATTGTCTTGCTGAATGCAAATAGAACCACTGTGGGGAAACACTGCATCCCAGGCAAAATCATTATACAGTAAAGGCAGTACAGGTCGCAGGGATGTTGTACTAATGACCCTTATGTTTTCCCTTATATTTCCCCTAAACCTATATTTCAGAGAGGTTTTCTATGCAGTTATGTTGTCCTGAAATGGGCACGAGGAACAATCCACTTCAGGATATATCCCCTACCATATCCCCACTGATAACACCAGGAACACCAGGAAAAGAGGCAGGTTTACTTGTTAGACTGATCAACGAGTAAGGGCAAAAGAGAAGTGAGGCAGAGACAAAGTTAGAGTTCAGGAATTCTGGTTCTTGCTTCAGTGCTTGTTTTAACATTAAATAGGAAGTTCAGAATTTCTTGAACATTAGGAAACAATATGAATTAGAACAGGATGTACATTTCTCCTTAAAGACATTGAGAAATCTGCATCTACTTGATATTGTGTTGCCTTTCTGTTTCCATTGAGCAGTTAAAGATATGCCTTTGGAGTCCAACTTCCTGGCTTACATTTTTTTTTGCAGCTGGGAGCCAGTGGTTTACACCTCTAACTCTAGTTTCTTGGGAGGCTGAGATCAGGAGGATTGCATTTCCATTCCAGCCTGGGGGAAAAGCTCACAAGACCCCATATTAACAGAAGAAAAGGCAGGATGTGATATCCATCCTGTCATCCCAGGTATACTGGGAAATGTAAGCTACAAGTCCTAGGCTGGCCTGTGAAAAAAAATCTTGACCCTATCTCCAAAATAACCAGAACAAAAAGGGCTGGAAGTGTGGCTCAAATGGTAGAGTGCCTACCTAGCAAGTTTAAACCCCACTACTGCCAAAAAAATAAGACAAAAACCTCTCCAGTTTTATATCTCTATACCAAATGCACCAGTTTTCATCTGTAAAGGGGAGGGGACAGTATAGGATTTTTGGGGGTTTATATATGATAATATATATCAAACCCTTACCAGTGCCTAGAGCATGGCAAATCCTCAAATGTTAGCAGTATTTTTGTTTAATCTATTTATAGGTGCTGAGATTAAAATAAAAACACACTACAGCAAGCACAGTTATTAAACTCAATTCTATCATCCATAATAAAGATATATACAAGGAAATGTCATAATGAAACTCCTTATATAGCTGGCTGAAACAAACAAAAATGTCCTTTTTAAAACGAAGGACAGGAGGGTAAAACTGGTACTGCCTGGGGGTTGGTACAGTGGGAGGGGGAGGATATAAGGAAAGGGTGAAGAAGGGTGAATATTGTGGAAATACTATGTACTCATATATGAAAATGGAAAAATGAGACCTGTTGCAACTATTCTAAGAAGCAGAAGGACAAGGGGACAAAGAAGAGTGATGGAGGGGGTGAATTTAACTAAGATATACTGTAAGCACTTTTGTAAATGCCATGACGGACCTCCAGCACAACAACCATATGATAATCAGAATAAAAAAACTTTAAAAAAGTCATATGACTTGGAAACTTATTATTTACAGTTATAAGGATCATGTAATTGCCTTTAACAAATGCCCCAATTTAAAAGCATAGGCAATTTTGGTCTGATCTATCACAACAGTTGTTCTTGGGCTGGGTGTGGTGGTACATGCCAGTAATCTCAGCTACTCAGGAGGCACAGGCAGGAGGCTCTGAGCTGGCCTGGACAAAAGCCCAAGACCCTATCTGAAAAACAAATTAAATGCTAAAGGATTGTTGCAGGGTTCAAGTGGTAGAATACTTGCCTAGCAGCTTTCGGTCTTCAGTAACACACACACACACACACACACACACACA
This sequence comes from Castor canadensis, assembly GCF_047511655.1. Taxonomy (NCBI): domain Eukaryota; kingdom Metazoa; phylum Chordata; class Mammalia; order Rodentia; family Castoridae; genus Castor; species Castor canadensis. The sequence goes on along the minus strand of NC_133399.1, from coordinate 72,105,340 downwards.
CACACACACACACACACACACACAGACCAAAAAAAAAAGGAAAGGAAAGAATAAAAAAAAATCCTAGAAAATTTGTTCTATTCACAGGATTACTGATGGAAAATACCCTAGACACTGATTGCCTTCAGCAAGTAGAAGTCGCCATGGTAACTCCTGTGGTGTTGAGAATTTATGAGACACTCTTAATCATCTAGCTAAATGTTTTCTGTACGTGTAAAAGTTTGTCTCCTTTCACTTCTATTTTTTATATTTAGTTTTAAGTATGTTATTGGTGACTATAACTTTCCCTGTCTCCATGAAAGATTAGAAAATTTCCTCAAGTTTTAATGGTTTTCATTAGCAAATAAGAACTAATTATCAACATTTTTATTTTGCGTCTCCTGCTCTATACACTGTAAATCTCAAATTAGACCGAGAAAAACCAAATTCTCAAACTGTCCACTAGGGGGAGATCTCGTTCTTCCATCTAATGTGTTTTTTTCTTTAAAAATGAAATGTAGATTTTTCTCCTCCCTGTGAAAAGCTGAATGCTTCTGTCTTCGCATTAAGATCTCTGTTTAATGTCATGGTTATATCTTGGTTCTTTTGAGTTTGACAATGCCGAATTCACTCAAGAAGGAGAGACATCTGTTGATCTGTGAACCCTGTTTAGTTTCCCTTTTTTCCTTATCCTTCATGGACGACTCAAGCAACAGTCTCACATAAAATACTGTTTTTCACAGAAATGTCACACTGCTCTAAAGTCTGAATCAGACTCACTTCTGTCCCTTTACAGAGAGGCCTTACTGAAGGATCTCTCTAATAACAATACTACTTGTTAGACTTCCATTCTTCACCACTTTGATGGAACTCTTCACAATAAATACATGAGTGATATGAATGCTTTTGACATTTTTCAGAATATTTCCAAGAATGGAAACTCACTTTTGATGGCCCATTTGTATTTGAGTTTACAATGTTCTCAAGAAGTAGCATTTATTTTTAGCAAAAATGTAATGCAACTTTCTTGTCAAATTGTATTATTTTAGCAGCATATAGGATTATATAAAATGGTGGAATGATGGAAGTACATTGACTAGTTAGAGTTGGTAGAGTTTAGAGTGCACTTAGGTTAGAATATCTGGGCATGTTCAAAGCACAATAACAGCTGCTGATCTAGTATTCGGGAAATTTAATGTGAGATAGAGTAAGTACAGCCACTTGGGAAAAGCTTGGAAATTTCTTAAAATGTGATAAATAAATATGCTATATATCCCAGCAATTTTAACACTATTTATCTATTAAGAGAAATTAAATCATATATCCACCAAGATTTATATGCAAAAGTCTATTAGCATCATTATTTGCATTAATCAGAAAATGGAAAACACTGAAATGTCCACCAACTGGTGAATAAAAAGTAGCAAATCCATAGGACAGAAAACTATTGGGTGCTGAAAATAAATGGAATAGTGATGCATGGATAAACCTCGAAAAACATTATGCTAAGTGGAAGAAGCCAGACACAAAAGGTCACAGGTGGTATAATTCCAATGAAAGGAAAAGTCTAGAAAGGGTAAATTTATAGTGAGAGGTAGCAGATTCAAGGTGACGTGGGAATTGGATCTATAGTGAGGAAGGTCTGCAAATGGGCCTGAGGTTCCTTTGGGGATAGAGATGTGTTAGAATTAGACTGTAGTGGTTGTTGCACAAGTGCAAATTTATTAGTAGTCACTGAATCATATCTAAAATGTATGGTAAGTGTAAAGCTGTTAAACATTAGAAGAATAAATACAAACTTATTTTGAATAAGTGAAAAGTTTCATGAGAAATTTAAATATTCATCAGAAGGGAGGACATCAACCTCACTAATTATTTCAGCTTCCCAGGGCTGGCCTCTTTTTTGTGTTAAAGAATCGGAAAAGAGTAAGAATGCATGACTTCCATTTTTACCACTCTGATAAATAATACCAACCACATTCTCCTAAATCAAAGCATCAGAATTCAAGGTAAGGGACTGGTGTTTGCCTGAGACCTGTGAAATTTTCCTTTAACTCACACAATTTACCACTCTCTGAACCAGACCAGGCTCTGTAAAGAACATGAGCACCATGTTGTTTGAATATCTTGGGCAATTTAATATTAGTATTGAGAGGCCAAGTGAATAAAAAAATACTTTTTTTCCCTGGCTGATTTCTGACTGACAATAAGCCTTACCCACCATTCTTAGTGTGCCTTTGAGATCTTCCTTTGCTGTAACATCTGGCATTGAGTTATGGCATGACTTAGGTCTACAAACCACTTAAGACATAAATCTTAAGGAAAACCTATGAAATGGAAGAATATTTACAAATACATCAATAAATTACATGTATATCTTATATATAAAAGAATGATATCTTATAGCGATATATTGGTTCTCAATTCTCTCCTCTAAATGCTATTGATAATTGGCACTATTTTGAAAGTGGTTGGAAAACTTGCTTAGATTTAAAAGGGAAGGATGATTTGCCTATATACTGAACTTGTCTTTTCCATGTTGTAGAGCAAATACTTCTTGTGTTGTCCTTGAGACATTTTCCTGGAAGAAGTTACCTCATAAGTGTTCATAGATCCTATTGGGCTGTGACACATCCCATAAATGAGTCCATTCCCATGCCCAAACTTTCTGTCGTTCATAACTGTTGAGTGTTCACTCTGAGACAGACTCTGTGCTAAGGTCAGCTCTGGTGTTGTTACAGCAGCAAACTTGCTACAGCTCTTGTTTTCAAAACTTGTTTTGAAAAATGACCTTCAAATAGGAATTAATAGCTGGTCAACTGATGCACTTAATATGATCTCCAGTTCCATCCATTTTCCTGCAAATGATATAATGTCCTTCTTTATGACTGAATAACACTTCATTGTGTATTTTTTTCTCCATCATTTTCTTTGTTCATCCACTGGCTGATGGGCACCTATGCTGATTCCATAGCTTGGCTGCTGTGAATAGTGCTGCAGTAAACATGGGTATGGTGTCTCTGTTGTATTCTGACTTACTTTCCCTTGGATATATGCCTGAGAGTGGTATCATCATAGGATAGTTCTAATTTTAGTTTTTTTTTTTTTTTGTGAGGACTCTCCATACTGATTTCTCTTATGTCCTGCATGAGCTTGTCCTAGAAACCTAACTGAGGGAATAGGAGATGCAGAAAAGACAACAGACAGAAGACCAAACATGCATAAAGCTGGGGCCAGGTAGCCTGGGCTCTTGGATGGAGACACACCAGCCCCCTCTACCTCAAGTGAGTTTATTATATACAGTGGCAACATGAGGTGGAGAGGCAGTTCTTGGGAAGGAGGCATGACACTGTGATCCTCAGGAACAGGAGAAACCTGTGACAGCTTCTCTCTGAATGTAAACATCTTAGGAAAAAACAGCTGTACTGCATCTTGCCCACTTCTGTGGCTGAGGTTGTGCCAACTCAAGTGTGCAATTTTTTGGGCATAACTATGCTTGCTCTCTTCTGTGGTTTGGGGGCTCACCAGAGATTTTCATAGTGATTGCACTAATTTACATTCCCACCAATAGTGTATGAGGATTCCTTGCCCTATCCTTCCTTTGCACAGCCTCCCCTTAGTGTGACCCATTTCCAGTAATATTGCTGCATTTGTTTTAGGTCTATAATCCACACATGATGGAGAACATGCGGTTTTTGGCCTTCTGAGCCTGACTAACTTAGCTTAAGATGATCTCCAGTTCCATACATTTGCTTGTAAATGACAAAATTTCATTCTTCTTTGTGGCTAAGTAAAATTCCATTGTGTATTAATACCACATTTTCTTAACCCATTCATTGGTAGTGGAGCATCTTGGTTGTTTCCACAGAATGGAAGAATATCTTTGGTAGCTATATATCAAATGAGGGACTGATAACCAGAATATACAGGGAGCTCAAAAAACTAAATGCCCCAAAAATTGATGAACCAATAAAGAAGTGGGCAACTTAACTAAACTGAACTTTTTCAAAGGAAGAAGTTCCAATAGCCAAAAAACACATGGAAAAAAGCTCACCATCCCTGGTCATAAAGGAAATGCAAATCAAAACTATACTAAGATTCCACCTCACACCTGTTAGAATTGCCACCATCAAGAACACCACCACCAACAAATGTTGGTGTGGATGCAGTGCAAAAGGAACCCTCATACACTGCTGGTGGGAATGTAAGCTAGTACAACCACTATGGAAAACAATATGGAGGCTTCTTAAACAACTAAACAAAGATCTGCTATATAATCCAGCAATACCACTCCTAGGAATGTACCCAAAGGAATGTGACTCAGGTTATTACAAAGGCACCTGTACACTCATATTTATTGCAACACTTTAAAAAAATAATTATCAGTAAATGCCCTGATAATTAAATAATAGGAAGCAAAATGAATGAAACACAGATCATGGGTGTGAAGTCTGGGAAGGGGAAACGAGAACTCAAATCCTAATATCAAATAGACTTGACTTTGCACCAAGCCTCATCACCCTATCAATAAAATGTGCATGTGAATAGACACAACTCATGTTTTCTTAAGGATTAAATTACACAAGACATATATCAATCATTTAGTTATCTGGTCCACAGTGAATGCTCAAATAAAAGTTTGTCACTGAATAAATTATTGTTTCACCTTTTAGGGCATGTAATTTCAAAAGGGCTTTTGTAGAGAAGAGGAATGAAAGTCAATATCAAGGCTGTCAGAATAAACTTGATAGTGTGTTTATCTGTAATATTCCTTGACTGCTGTACCAAAAAACCAGGGATAGTCTTCTTAGGTTCAGTTAGCCCTCTTCTGCTTCTGACTTACATTAACAAAAACTCAGCTGTCCTTTCCTGCTGTTGCTAGTTTATGGTTGTTGGAATCCCCACTTCCTGCAGAGGGGCCCTGTTGTGTGTTAAGTCAGAGACCATCTGTATTGAGAGATATTTGTTTCAAGATTGTTAGCATTATGAATGTAATAGCTACCAACATCAAATGCACAAAATCATTAGAACTCAGAAAGAGAAGAAAATGTTTCTTTCTTAACTGCCAACCAAAGAGGAAAATTGAAAGAAAGTAAAAATGCAAATAGCATATTGTTAGTTTGCAGAAGATTTAAAAATTTCTGGATAGGCTAAAATATATTTTATCCAGGGGCTATGGAAGGATTTAATAAAAATGATACGTGTATGTTTTAAGTAGTTACAGACTGGCTTGATTCTAGTATCTGCCATTCATTTATTAATGATTAGAAACTTAAGTGAGAGGAAAGAATACTCGCTCAACAGACAGAGGCGGGAGGATTGCATGAGTGAGGCCTGTGCAGCACAGTTAGAGCAAAATCAAAACAAAACAAAAGGGAGCTAGGAGCACTACTCAAGTGTGGCAGAGCACTTGCCTACCAAAAGTAGAGGGAATTGGCCAAGTGTGAACAAAGTGATGAATGATAAAATCCAGATAATTAGCACAGAAAATAAAGGCATGATAAGATTGAAAGGTTACAAGAAAGTAGAGGAAAGAAAGGACTGGACATAGGAATGAAAAGATGTGGTATCCTGGGGATTTAATAAATCCATGTTAGACCAGGTCTAGGTAATGGGCAACGAGACTTGAACCCTTATTATTGTCCATCTGCAGTACTTTTACCAAATTGTGGCTTTTAGAGACAACAGAGACAAGAGGTAAATTAACTATACTACATTGTGAAAATGTAGCAGGTTGCTAGCTTACCCTTGGGGAAATGAGTCACTTTCCCTATTAGTGTGGAGATACTAATCTATCTTCCTACATAAATTTTCATACTCATTTTACTGCTTTACGATGGCCTTTGGGATTATTTGGATTCAGAGAATACTGGACATGAGTCAGTAGTTTGTGTCAATATTTTCTAATTTTTTTCCCTTTAAAAGTAAAGTTTCCAGGATTACCTCAGAGTAGCTCAGAACCATGCTCTATGAAAAATTGTGTATTTAAAAAATCAGTGCATGCTCCATTGCATAGTCATTTCTAGAATTTTTAATTGCAAGAGTTTGTAAGCTATAGACTGAAAAATGATCAAGGAGCCATTAACTCTAACCTTACTTCTATTCATTGTCATTGTAATGGCCCTCAGCCCTAACTGCTTCCCTTATTCAACTTCAGTCATCCTGAACCCATCACTGAAGTTTCAATGGATTGACTTCTTCTCTTATTTAAAGTTTTACTGATGAATGCTTTCCTCTATTTGGTGCCTGCTTTTGGAAAGATAGCTGCAAGCAAGGAACACTCATTAACTCAGTTGTACTTGGGGGATGTGTTGAAGAAAGGTAAACATTTCCTACTGATGTAAAGTCATTTTTGGAATCATTAAATCTCTAGTGGAGAAAATGATTTTTTTTAGTGCATATTCCATGCCTTGTAGACTATGTCACAAACACTGTCACTGACTTTTGAAGATATTATTTAAAGAAAACTCAATTCATAGGCAGAACGCTTAAATATTGCCCCAAGACAATGTCCAGGACCAACAGCTGCTGCTGAGCATCATGTGAAGTGTGTGGTAGTCACAGAGTCCATGCTCAGAGAGAGGGAACTCACACTTGTTCTCTAGTTTTTCTCTCTGATGGAAAGCAATGGGGGTAGGGACTGGGAAGGGGGTGGAAGAGATGTGGACAGGTAGATTCTTTCCTGTAGTTGAGTGGAAGAGATAATGAAGCAAGTTAATTTATGCTCACTGATTTATCTGTTCCTGGCATTTTTCCCTGTACAAACATAGGAAGCTGTTTCCTTCCTGAGGATTTTAATGAAATAATTTACTCAAAATAATAATAAAAAAGAGAGCTTCCCATGCTGCTTGCATTTAAATGAGAGTCTTTGATCTATAGCATAAGATATGTAATTGATTAATAACCCTGGGATGAAAAATTCCGACTATCTTTGGTAAAGCTGATGAATTCATCTGTAGTATACCAAGTAATTTGGATTTTTTTCTTCCTCTTAAAATGCAACTGGGACAGGCTTTGATAACATAAATGTATGTATTGTATGTATAAAAGAGAAAAGCAATTTAAACAACACCAAAAAAAAGAAAAATAATAGTTTTATGAAACTGTGGTAATGTTCCTACCCAAAAGTTTTACAGTTCTAACTTCAAAACTGATTTACAATTCAAACTTTAAAATGAATACAGATGGATTGATTCTTGTTATATTTAGATTATACCTTCTGTATAGAACATGGATCACAAAGGCAAGCACTTTGTGTTGGGAATGTTATACTTAGTGCCAGGATTTCTGGGAATGCGAAGTGTTAATTGATGCTGTTGACTCCAGAGAGACTTATGTTTGGGGCTGTGTTTTTGAATAAGCACTCTTTGAAAATACTGAGTTAGGCAAATTTGTATTATAATTATAGAATCACAGGATTTCTCTTTAACATGCTATTTCTTTGCTCCCAGGTAGCCCTCAGTGAATTCACTACAGCATTTAAAACCTAAAACTCTATGGATACAGCATTGTGATTTTCTTTTATATTTCATACCAGTGTTAAATAATTTTTACAGTTGGGAACTTTTTCCTGCCAATGCTAAATTCCTCCCCTTAAATTTCAGCCTATATATCAGAACCCAGAACCAGATCCTGTCTACCTACCTTGTACAAAACAATCATTCTCTTTTTCCCCCGAAAAGATGGGATTGAGAAAACCTATTTGGTTTCACATAAGGGGCCAATTTTTCACCTTGACAAACTCATGAGATCACTATATTTGCTGGTAGAGTTCCATGACCAATCTTCAAGTCACCTCTTCAGAGATTTTTACCACTTTTGACTGTAAGGGAAGAGAAAGTTATGTAGTGCCCTGGCTCCAAGAGCAACTAGTCCTTGCAGAACAAATGCTGTAGAAGAATAATTTCACCCAGCAGGCTCTAGGGTATAAGCAGCAACTTTCTAGGTGATTAAAATTTCAAAGGACATAGATAGCCATTTAGATATAATGGGATGGAAGATGAAAGTGCTCAGAGTGGTTAATTCCTTAGAATCTAGCCTAGACTTGTTACAGCCAATGTCTAATAATGGGACAATGTCCAATATTAGCCTAAAGTCTTTTCCAAATTCCCATTTTCAATGCAAATCTAATTATCACAAACACATTAAACTATTGGAGATGAATAGAGAAAACAGGAATATATAATTGTTGCGTATTAACCTTGGCTTTCAGTTATATAGACAGTGCATGGTTGGAGATCAAACTGTGTATGAGTGTTTTTGCTTTTAAATAACTCATGCTCTAGATGAGGCAATAGGTAAGCTCAAAAGCATGGTTTTCACAACACTGGAAGAGAAAGGTGAAAAGAAACACAGAAACAGAAGAAAGACAGTATTTGTTGGGGAAAGACCAGTAATTTCTAGTCACAAAACGCTGAGCCATGGGAATTCAAAGGAAATGTGTGGAATTAAAGAAGGAAAAGAAATTACTTGTACTAGGACTTAACCATTTTGAAAAGCAGCAGAAGCTAGACAAATCATTCTAAGTGACACAATGAGATTTTTATAAAAAATATTCCAAGTATTTCCTTGAAGTTATTTTCAAGAAAATAATAGGCTTTTTTTTTTTTTTTTAAATACAGGAGATTGAACCAAAGGCCTCACAAATGCTAGGCAAGTACTCTATAGCTTATTACTTTTGCCCGGGCTGTTGAAGAACTCGCCATCTTCTTGCCTTCACCTTCCAAGTAGCTGGGATGACAGGCATTTAATGCCTGGTTTTATTGGCTCAGGATTTAAGATTACTGTTATACTGAATAAAACAAGTAGAAAAACTTTTCTATACTTCCAGAAAATTTTCTGGAAGGAGAAAAAGAAGCAATAAGGGAAGAGAGAAGTTGATAAACTAGTCAAGCTGGTAACAGGATTATCCTCTTAATGGTTTACATGGTTTGCATTGCTTGATTGTTTAAAAAACAAACCTTTTAACATTAGGTTCTCTCAACTGAAGAATAAAAGATAACCAAAATGGGTAGATCCTTTAAAAATGTTTATTTTCATTTTCACATTTCTAGTGAAATGAAAAGCAATTGGAGGGAATAGACTTGGGTCAAAGTCCTGCTCCTTATTATTTTGAGACTGAGTTTCCTCATTTACAACATTTATGTTGTTAGCTTTCATAGACTAAATAACACAGGATCTGAAAATTGTACCCACTGCTTACTGTCACCTGGGTTGTCAAGGAGTAGCTGTGGAATGTAGGAATATTATTAGACACAGGTCACACACTAAGGGGCGAATGCGCCTGGGAGGAATAGGGAAAGGGAAGAAAACCTAAAACTTGAATGTGCTCCCTGTTGAGGAGCAAATAAAGTAATCTTAAATTAGCAGAGGCCACTTTGGGAAGGAGACCAAGAAGTAGTGAAGAGGTCTGGTAGAAATGAACTAATGTGGGTTTCAATACACAAGTGCATGGAAGCAACTCTAGGAGTCTCTCTGTATAGCTATCTTTATCCCAAAGTAGCAAAAACACTATGTCTTTCTTATTATGTCTTATGTTTTCTCTTCAACAAAATCAGAGAAGAAGAGGATGGAACAGGTTCTGCCTGGAAGTAGGGAGGGTAGGAGGATAGGGAGGAGGTAGCAAAAAAAAGGAATAGCTGTGGTACAAAGAGCAATCAAGATAGATGTGCATGTTATTACTGGGGACTTGACTTTTGCATACTGTCGTCATGAACAGAGTGAATGTGAGTTGTGAAGGATTATTTTCCTGTCTAATTTAAGATCTAAATTAGAAGCAGTTCTTATGGCCTCCTTATTTCCTTACTCTTGTCTGCTGTGGTCTTATCTCTCTTACAGTTACTGAGTTCACCCAAATTATAATTCATTTTTCCTTGAATTCTACTATGATCCTGCTATGTCCCCTGAGGGTTTGTTATCTACTCAAGAAGGAGGGCGTTCAAATTGTGGAGGGGGAATGAGAGGAAAAGAAGAGCAGCACATGCACACGTACACCCAAACTAAAACATACCCAAGTAAAGTGTTACAGAAAGGGAGGGATTGGAAAAAGATAATCCAGACTAATCCCTCCAGGGAGATGGGTGGCTGTTAGATTCATTTATTCATCTAAATCTAATAGAATATCTGCTATGCATCAGACAGTTCAGTAGTGATTAAGACAGACAAGGGCTTTTCATTCATGGACATTTTACAAAGATGAGAGAAAAAAATAAGTAAACACAACCCTTCAGTAATATAATTTCTTATTGTCTCAAGAATTATGTAGAGAATAAAAATGGTTCTGTGACAGCGAATGAAGTAGGACTGAGTTGTGTTGGATGGAGCATTTAGGGAAGGCTTCACTATTTGATGCGTACTGTTTTGGTGTCACTGGCACCATTGATTACTGCCTCTTTTACCAAAGACCCTATTCCTTGGTTTCCTGGCTGACTTTTTCTGTGACGCTGCCTGAAGTGAGATCTTCCTGTGTCTCTATCTGCAGCCTACAGTGTGTGATTTGTGTCTACGCTTCAAGATGGCTAATGGGTTAGGTGAGCTCACAGGAGGTCATACAAAGGTGTAAGATCTACTCAACAGACATTTACTACCCACCTGTATGCCAAGCACACGTCAGTGAACTACACACACACACACACCCTTATGGAATTTATAGTCTACTCAGATATATGATGATGCTTACTATTCTGTCTTTTTTTTTTTTTTTTACAAAACAAGGTAAATTTAAGGCTAGAATTTGCATAATGAGGCCATTTTTTTTTGTATTCTATTCAACTGGGATTTCAAATACTTGCAAAGCAAATACTATGTCATATTTATTTAGAGGGATTTTTCACTCAACATTCCTACACCTTACATAATTGCTTTATTTTCTATCAGGTTTGGTCACTAAGTGAGGTGAGGTTTCTATTTCAACTGGATCATTTAGTGTTTTGTATTTATAGCCTCTAGCTTATTTCAAGATTTTATTTTACTAAAAAGTCTATTTTTGAAGTTATTTATTATATTATAAGCAGGCACAAAGCTTTAACTTCTACATGCCTTATGGCTCTATCTACTACTATAAAACAGCTAGTTGAGTCTATTCATCTTTCCTACTCTTTAATGTATTTCAGCAGACTAAGGAATCTTGGTTGAAGATGCAGAAACATACATCATATGAGAAAATGGACTGGCTTACCAGTTTCTACTCTGAGATGGGCATGCTGCCCAAAACATTCAGAGTAATAAAATTATTCCTAACTTAATGAGGAAAAAGTGCCTGTTTGTCTCAGCTAAATTCTACAGATGACAGAACAAGGAGGAAAGAAGAAATGAAAGTTGCTTATAGTTTCTTCATGACCGGTACAGAGGTTAGAATAACAGGAACTGATGGGTCATAGAATACATACTTCCCACTAGTGGGGAAAACCTAGTCCCACTACCAACCTGCCAACTCCCCATAGGCAGACACTCAAGATATTCAGGGAGGCAGTAGGATCCATTATTTAAACATTCATTCTATAATCTATGCTCACAAGTTTTGCAATGGCAATGATTTTAGGAATATAAAATTAATACTGTACTTCAGGATTTCCTTGGAAAGTGCTTTTCTCACTTAATCATAAGAGAACACAGTTTCAAATTAGAAAAAATAAAGGACAAGAACTCAAAGAATATCAAATACAATATTAAAACAGGAAAAGAAAGAAGAGAAAAATGATGAGAAAATATCACAAAATCCCCCGTTTTTCTTCCAATTAAGCTAAGCTAGGAACTCTTGTGAAATTCTCCATAATCCATTTTTTAAGAATTTTTGAATTAGCATACATTAATAATGTTATGGGTGATTCCATAGATGGGTACAATATGCTTTGAATAAGTTCACTCCCTCCATTATATTTTAAAATTCATTAAAATTGGTGACATTCATGGTTATGTCTTAGATAAAACACTGAGAATTTTTGGAAATCATGTGACCAGTCATATTCAGATGCTACTGATGAGACTGCTACCCTGTAGATAAGAGCAAATGGGTGCCAGACAGAAAGAGAATCAGTGGATAAGGACCTGTTGGAGGTGACCTAACTCAAGACAAAGATGAACTAAAATATAATTCTGGCAGGGATCTGTTATTTCAGACAATGGTATCTTCTTTGTAGTGTATTTTTGGGAAGATGTCATTTTCTATCATGTAACCATGATAGGCTACTCTGTGTTGTTTGTGCTTAGGTTATTTAGAACAATTAGGCAGGTACATGCAAGGTGCCCCCCTCTGCCCCTTTATTTTTTTCTCATCTAATCTTCTTTCTATCGTCAATGGATTATTGAACCAGACAAGGACCCTCTGAAAGCAGCCATTGTTACAAAACATGATGTTTCAGCTTCCATAGCATTGGTCCTGCTGATATTTCCACCATTGTGATAACCACTATACTGAAAGGGTGTGGATCATGCCTAAGGACAGAGTTGTCACCAGACAAATTAGAAATTAATCAACCTGAGGTTCTGCAAAATTTAATTCAGAAACCGTTGGCTTTAAGTTTGAATTTTGATCATTTTTCTTTCTGGGGGCACTGAGTAAAAATTTCAGGGATAATAATTAGCCCTCGCCAGTCAAAGAAGCAAAATTCTGCTTCATTAATAGACCCAAGGGAAGAAGCTCTTCTGAACTCACTTTACTGTGCAGTTGGATAGAGGCAGGATTAAGTAGAGAAACATCTGGGCTGCTAAGGGATTGGGGAACACTTAGGGAGTTTCTTCCCAAGGACTAAAACAGTGCTTGTAAAGATTTATGTTATACCAGGGTCAAGGAGAATTGCAAAATAAGGGTAAGTTATCGATTCTGGGCAGCCAGAATATTACTTTTCTTGCTAACAATGCACTGTTTAGGAATTACTATGTTAAGTATGACTTGATAAATGTTTCCTCCATTTTTCCCCATTAAAGTTATACATGAAGGAAGAAATTACTTCTTCACTCAGGAATATTAGGTTCTAGATTAAGATGCTTTTAACATCTGATTATTCAAAAGATGGTAGTGGGTCAAAATCATGTTTATAAGAACATAGCAATGGGTGAAGGTAAATGACAATTTCTTTTTTCTCTTCCCTCTATTTTATGGTTTTCTAGTATAATGGAATTGGAGCAATATAGTCATTGCTGTCCAATAGAACTTTCTTTGTTGATGGAATTGATCTATAGCTGCATTGTCCAATATGATACCTGTTAATGACATGTGGTTACTCAGCACTCAGAATGTGGCTAGTATGGTTGGGAAATGAACTTTTAATTTTATTTAATTTTCAGCTAATTTAAATTTGTGTATTCCCATATGGCTAGTTGTTATGGCATTGATAGAAAGAGCTAAAGGCTGGACTAAAACCAGAGGCGATATATTTACTTAAATTGATTAGAAGTCTTAGATGCTAGAATTAAAATTATTAAAATGTTGCATAGTGTTATCACTTCACAAAAATGAAATTACTTTGCCTTTTACTTTTTAAACCAAGAAAGGAACATACATTTTTACGTAAGCAGTTCAGTGAATATGCTTTCAGGAACAATTTTACTTCTATTTTATGTAAGAAATTGTTTCTGAGTTATGTAAAGGGAAGAGCCTATTCTTAGAGAAGGTATGTCATGACACTGGGTAGGAATTGAACATGGGTAGTCTGAAAGTTGCAGTATTTCAGCTTTGTTCAGGAATAGGCTTGCTGTTTTTCAACAGACCTGGGGGAACCATCAAGATGTTAAGTGAAGGGTATGAGGTGAAAGTGATCCAGAGTGATGGAATTTTGCATTAGTCATATTTGTATGCAAAGTCAAATAACATGCTTAATTTTTCACTGATTATTTATTATTACAATAAATTCTGTTATATGACCTTTTGACTTCACGAGTTAAGCATGTTATGGCTAACCAAAGCATTCTCTCATATCAAGAACCAAAAACTTGACTCAGGATGACAGAGCAGCCTACCTTAATCTTATAAAGATAGCAACATTTTTTCCTACTAGATAATTTATGCAGGGCCAGAAATGCTCACAATTATGTTTGAAGTGAGTTTCTATCCCTATGAACTTCTTTAATTATGTACTAAATATGTCTTTTATAGTTATCACAGCATGCCAGCCTTCTCTAGGGGTTAATGGTTTCATTGCATAAGACATAAAACTAGCATTTATGCAAAATGTTAATAGCAACCATTGCCGTGGCTAATAATTTGGACTGGATTTATCTTCGTCTTTTCTGTCGTCCTCATTCTCCCTGTTGCTGGGAAAGAAGGCATAGTTGGTTATGTTCTGGAACACTCGCCATGGTTTCCAGGAGTTGATTTATCTTTTCCTAACATTTATCTTTTCCTAACTTTATGTTTAATGACATCATATTGGGCACATGAAATTGACCACTTCAAGAGTATCCACTTCAAGAAATTGTCAAATGGCACACTCAAGACTGTTTAATTTAGGGAGAGTTGGTTGTTAAACATTTATCAGCACACTGCGAGACATGGAGATGACTAACTCAATGTATGATAGTGAAAATAGTAGTGAGGACAAGAAATCAGGGAACTTCCTTTCCTTTCCAATCTTGTCTCCTCATTTCTACTGACAATTTTCTATATGCCAATCATGGAGAAATAATGAATAAGTCAAAATATGCCACACTTATCTGTACAGCCTTTATAAGCTTTGGGTAATTATTTGTAAGTTTGTTATATTAATGGAACCACCAATGTTAAGAGTTGAATTTGTAACTGAAATTGGAGAATTTCAAAACTGCAGCTAACCTTTGTCAATGACCCATCTTATTTAGGATTCTCTAGTGATTACAATAGCTGCTAAGTCATGTCATATTCATGAAGAAAATTGAATCCCAGATGTGGATGCATGTTAAAGCTATGCAAAGCAAACCTTTGGGAGTTTATGGTGTGGTTTAACAATACACAGAAACAAATATGCTACCCTTCCAATACAAAAAGTTAGCTGATGCTCATCACATCAGGTTAAGTGATCCTTTTGACTACTAAGTAGGCTTTGTTCCTCCCTGTAGTTTTTTTTCCTCAATTCTAATTCCATGCCTTTCCACTATTGTATCTGTCTTCTTTCCATGGGTGGCAGTCTCCTTCTAGCTGAGGAAATGAAAAATGGTTGAAGCTGGAAAAATTGAGACTCTAGAGTAAAATTAATGAATAGATTCTGAATATCTATGAAAAATTTCTCTACCCTTCCATTTCTTCCTTGTCACCTTCCTACAAATGTTCTACTAAGGTAAAAAGAACAATCAATTTGGATATATGACATATGTAAAATGCTGTCAACCTAAAGAATTACCCTCTAATAACATTACTTTAGAGATGTTTTCAGAAAAGAGAAGTAAAATTGCACTCAAGATGTCTAATAAGGGTGAGTTGTTGCAGCAATACTTTTACTAAAGGGAACTTACTCATGTTTTTTTCTTTCCTGTCCTCATTTTGAACTTTGTATCAAATACTAAGCTTTCCCATGTTGCTGTATCATGAGTCTCCTTTTCTTGATTAAATAAAAAATATCAAAACTCATGTTCTTCAGAATATTGGAGAGAAGATATCAAAGTTAAAAACCTTACCTGAATATATTTCAGAAAAATCTCTCTCCCTGTGCTGCCCCAGAAAATCTTCCTAATATATTTCAATACTTTTCATCATAAACATCTACGACTGTGGACAGGGTCATGTTGGTCAAGAGAATTTTAGGGTCAGAGTGTATTCAGGGAGATGCCATGCCAAATTCTGCAAACAATTCCTCTGTTAGAGAGACTAGGAATCTCTTGGCAGCACTGAAACAAAGTTCTCTTTTGGCATGTTTTCCTTGGAGCAAAAATCTTGCTTCAAGTGAAGATTGGCACACGGTAAAATCATAATTCTGTAATTCTGATTTCCTCATGTGAGTAAGCAGGGTCAGAGATAAATAAGAGTTCGATTTTCCTTTCTCACGTGGAAGTCCACACATTTCAGAAAGCAATAAACCTCTTGGAGAATATGACAACAAAACAAACAGGCTTCAAGTAAAAAATCCAAACAGTGACATGTTATCCTGAAGCATTTCCTTTCAGAGCATGTCTTTAGAGACTGAAGGAAAGGTAGGAAGAAGAATCAGAAAACAAAACTTTGACAACTTACAAGACTTAAATAAAGCAAAATTGGAGATGCTCCACACAGCAAATCCACAACAGATGCACACTTAACAAACTATTTCCTGGTGTCCAGTTTGATTCTAGACAGGCTGACTTAGGAAACACTAAAGTGAATGCTAATTGTTCATATAGCCACACTTCTTATCCTAATGGCTAAATGGCAGTCAGAAATTCCTGCTCTTGAACACTGGTTCTCTTTGGCTAAGTTTTAAAATTCTGTTAGTCATATTTTCTATGCATTAAACCAGAATAAACATGATACCTGTTTCATAGGTTTAGAGTTAGCATCATTATTTATTTTTATTTTTTACTAGTAATCATATTGGATTCTACTGACTTATTCCCATATCTACTGCCATTATCCTAACTCAACTGCTTGTCTTCTCTTTCCTGGAGCAGTGCAGTAGTTTTCTCTTCTTCATTCTTCATTGACCACCCTATCACAGAAAACAAAATAATTTTTAAAAGCTCTTCATCAAATTATCACTTACAACAATTCATTATTTTCTTTCTTTGGCTCTTTGAATAACCTATAAACTCCTTTCCATGGTCTGCAAGAACTAAATTAATTTGATTTCATGTTCTATGGGCTCTTGCACTTATGGCTACTTCTTGGAAGGCTCCACTCCATTTCTTTTTTTTTTTTTTTTTTTAAGTCAAGAAAATAGTTGTATTACTTTATTTTAAAAATTTTTATTGTAAGCACACGTAATATGAGATCTACTCTCTTAACTAATTTTTGAATGTACAGTACAGTACTGTTAGCAACCTCCTAGAATTTATTCATTGTGCCTGAAACCTATTCACATTGATTTGTGACTCCCATTTCACTCTTCTTTCTGTCCCTGGAGACTAACATTCCATAATTTGATTCTATATATTTGAATATTGTAGGTACCCCATGGAAGTGAAATGGTGCGGTGTTGGTATTTCTATGACTAGCTTATTTCACTTAGCTAAGTTCCTCTAGATTTACTTACGTTGTTAGTTGACTTTAATTCACAAAATCATTTATGTGCTCCTTTTGAGCCTGAATCATTCATCTAGACACCATGTCCATAGTTCTCAGCTCTTCTTTTTTTTTTTTTGTTTCTTTTATTATTCATATGTGCATACAAGGCTTGGTTCATTTCTCCCCCCTGCCCCCACCCCCTCCCTTACCACCCACTCCACACCCTCCCGCTCCCCCCCCCTCAATACCCAGCAGAAACTATTTTGCCCTTATCTCTAATTTTGTTGTAGAGAGAGTATAAGCAATAATAGGAAGGAACAAGGGGTTTTGCTGGTTGAGATAAGGATAGCTATACAGGGCATTGACTCACACTGATTTCCTGTGCGTGGGTGTTACCTTCTAGGTTAATTCTTTTTGATCTAATCTTTTCTCTAGTTCCTGGTCCCCTTTTCCTATTGGCCTCAGTTGCTTTAAGGTATCTGCTTTAGTTTCTCTGCATTAAGGGCAACAAATGCTAGCTAGTTTTTTAGGTGTCTTACCTATCCTCACCCCTCCCTTGTGTGCTCTCACTTTTATCATGTGCTCATAGTCCAATCCCCTTGTTGTGTTTGCCCTTGATCTAATGTCCACATATGAGGGAGAACATACGATTTTTGGTCTTTTGGGCCAGGCTAACCTCACTCAGAATGATGTTCTCCAATTCCATCCATTTACCAGCGAATGATAACATTTCGTTCTTCTTCATGGCTGCATAAAATTCCATTGTGTATAGATACCACATTTTCTTAATCCATTCGTCAGTGGTGGGGCATCTTGGCTGTTTCCATAACTTGGCTATTGTGAATAGTGCCGCAATAAACATGGATGTGCAGGTGCCTCTGGAGTAACAGTCTTTTGGGTATATCCCCAAGAGTGGTATTGCTGGATCAAATGGTAGATCGATGTCCAGCTTTTTAAGTAGCGTCCAAATTTTTTTCCAGAGTGGTTGTACTAGTCTACATTCCCACCAACAGTGTAAGAGGGTTCCTTTTTCCCCGCATCCTCGCCAACACCTGTTGTTGGTGGTGTTGCTGATGATGGCTATTCTAACAGGGGTGAGGTAGAATCTTAGTGTGGTTTTAATTTGCATTTCCTTTATTGCTAGAGATGGTGAGCATTTTTTCATGTGTTTTCTGGCCATTTGAATTTCTTTTGAGAAAGTTCTGTTTAGTTCACATGCCCATTTCTTTATTGGTTCATTAGTTTTGGGAGAATTTAGTTTTTTAAGTTCCCTATATATTCTGGTTATCAGTCCTTTGTCTGATGTATAATTGGCAAATATTTTCTCCCACTCTGTGGGTGTTCTCTTCAGTTTAGAGACCATTTCTTTTGATGAACAGAAGCTTTTTAGTTTTATGAGGTCCCATTTATCTATGCTATCTCTTAGTTGCTGTGCTGCTGGGGTTTCATTGAGAAAGTTCTTACCTATACCTACTAACTCCAGAGTATTTCCTACTCTTTCTTGTATCAACTTAAGAGTTTGGGGTCTGATATTAAGATCCTTGATCCATTTTGAGTTAATCTTGGTATAGGGTGATATACATGGATCTAGTTTCAGTTTTTTGCAGACTGCTAACCAGTTTTCCCAGCAGTTTTTGTTGAAGAGGCTGCTATTTCTCCATCGTATATTTTTAGCTCCTTTGTCAAAGATAAGTTGCTCACAGTTGT
The DNA here is from genome assembly GCF_047511655.1 of Castor canadensis. Classification (NCBI taxonomy): domain Eukaryota; kingdom Metazoa; phylum Chordata; class Mammalia; order Rodentia; family Castoridae; genus Castor; species Castor canadensis. The sequence continues at coordinate 72,086,550 of NC_133399.1, read as the reverse complement.
GTGGCTTCATATCTGGATCCTCTATTCTGTTCCACTGGTCTTCATGTCTGTTTTTGTGCCAGTACCATGCTGTTTTTATTGTTTTTGCTTTGTAATATAGTTTGAAGTCAGGTATTGTGATACCTCCTGCATTGTTCTTTTGACTGAGTATTGCCTTGTCTATTCGTGGCCTCATGTGTTTCCATATAAATTTAACAGTAGATTTTTCAGTGTCTTTAATGAATGTCATTGGAATTTTGATGGGAATTGCATTAAACATGTAGATTACTTTGGGGAGTATCAACATTTTTACTATGTTGATTCTACCAATCCATGAGCATGGGAGATCTCTCCACTTTCTATAGTCTTCCTCAATCTCTTTCTTCAGAAGTGTATAGTTTTCCTTGTAGAGGTCTTTCACATCTTTTGTTAGGTTTACACCTAGGTATTTGATTTTGTTTGAGGTTATTGTAAATGGAATTGTTTTCATACATTCTTTTTCTGTTTGCTCATTGTTAGTGTATAGAAATGCTAATGATTTTTCTATGTTGATTTTATATCCTGCTACCTTGCTATAGCTATTGATGATGTCTAGAAGCTTCTGAGTAGAGTTTTTTGGGTCTTTAAGGTATAGGATCATGTCATCTGCAAATAGGGATATTTTGACAGTTTCTTTACCTATTTGTATTCCTTTTATTCCTTCTTCTTGCCTAATTGCTCTGGCTAGGAATTCCATCCACTCCATTTCTTGGTAGGAGTGAGTGATTCACTGTCACCCTTTATATCCATCATAAATGATTGCTGAACAGACAGGGCTTCCATATTTCCTCATCTCAATGCCCCAAGTAATTATTGCCAACCTAATCATCATATATATTGTCTTTATCACAATATAACCTTTTAATATTTATTGTTTTCTTGTTTGTGTCCCCCACCATGGAAATATAAATTTCATTTTGGTAAGGAAGTGTGGTTATCTGTTTATCACGGTAATTCTAGGGCCCAGAAATCATACGTGGAGCATAGCTTTTGTCACAATAATAACTAGATTTATTGAGTGCTTTAACTGTGATAGGTACTCTTTCATGGGTTTTATGTTCATAACCTCATTTATTACTCACAATCTGTGAAGTAAGTACTTCATTTTACATGTGGGAGTTTAAATTTCATGGCAAAAATTAACTAGTTAAAATGACCAAAGTAGACTAGCTGTGGAGTTCAACTCTATAATAATTTTTAAAATCCTGATTAGTATTTGCTAAATAAGTGAATATTTAGTTCATAGTACAAACCTAGCATCTATCAAGTGTAAAGAAAATAAGGCATTATTAAATGTCATTATTAATATTGGAACATTTTATTGGCTTACTTCATCAGAGTTGTCATGGCCAGGGCATGAGTTAAAGCTGTTAGAAAGCCGAATGGGTTGCTAGTGTGGCTGTGAAAGTTCTTCTGAGTTAGTTTGCTGATAATTTTGTGGCAGACATGCCAATTCAGCTGACTTGGCTTAAGACTATCTCAAACAGCCTGTAAAGTGAGAAGCTTCATTTTAAATTTGAGAATCTAATGCTACTTGATGTTTCACATATCTTACTTATAATCAGTATTACATTTCTGTGGAAGCTGTGAAATATATTTCAGTGACTGGAAGCCATTCAGAAGATAATCTAGAGATTTACTACTTTTTGAATTGGAAGCAGAATAAGTGCAGTGGCGGCTGAGAGAAGGAGGAGAAAATGCCAGAGCTGAGTCTTCATCTCATTCCTACCACTATCTTTTGTTTGTCTTTGCTCATTTCAATCAACTGTGACCTTTAATGAAAGATTTATGTTAATAAAAGGTGAATGCTCTTTTAAATTTTAAGTTATTCAGCTGATTGAGGCTAGTAAAGCACCACGCAAAAGACTAGTTAATGTGCAGGAAAAAGGAAAGCATATCAGGCCAGACTTCTATTCAGAGTAGCAGGTCCCTCATTTAACTCCAAGAGCTAGATAGGGAGTCCTGATGTCTTATCTCACAGGTTTACTGTGAAGATTCACAAATAAAAACTCAGGTAAAACACTTATGGAGTGGCAAAAATACACTAAGTAGATGCTGAATATCCCTTATCCAAAATAATTGGGGCTGGAAGTGTTTCAGATTTCGGATTTTTCACATTTTGAAATATTTATGTAGATCTGATAAGATTTATTAGGATAGAACCCAAGTCCAAGCACAAAATTCACCCATTTATGTTTCCTAAAAACCTTATACATATAGCCTGAAGGTATTTGGTATAATATTTTTAGTGTGATTGTGCTTGACACATCATATGTTATATTATAAATATCTCGAGGGCTTTGGTTTTTTAAGAATTAGATTTTTCCTGGAGACCTGAATGTCTTGAGAATGACTGAACTCTCTACTTTTTAAAAAAAGAATAATATACAATTGACTGTAAGTATGGTTGTGGATGTGTAGAAATCTATGAAGGCTGGATATAGAGATAAGGTGTTATTTTCTTGTTGTCTTTTAACCTAAAAAATGAAAACAAAATCAGAGTGTTCTGGATTCTATCTTTTGTTTTCTTGTTCTTTTTTTTGTTCACTTATTAACATATGCATACATTGTTTGGGTCATTTCTCTACCCTGTCACCCTCCCCCACCCTTCCCCTCCTCCCCCACTCAGTTCCAGGAAAGTCTCATTCTCCCCTTATCACTGATTTTGTTGAAGAAAAGACATAAGCATAAGGAAGACAAAGCATTTTTGCTAGTTGAGTTAAGGATAGCTATACAGAAATATTCCTACTATTGTTTTCATGTACCCATGTTGATTCAACTCTAACTGATCTTTACATTGTTTCCTGATCCCTTGCTCATGATAACCTATAGTTTTAAGGTTGTTGTATTAGCTTCTCTAGAGTGGGGACATCAAACACTTTCATGTTTTGGGTTTTCTACCTATTCCTATATCTCCTGTATGTTTTCTCCCCTTGTCTTGTGATCTAAGTCCAACCACATTGCTGCATTTGCCCTAGATCTAAAGTCCACATATGAGGGAGAACATACGATTTTTGGTCTTCTGAGCCTAGGTGACCTCACTCAGAATGATGCTTTCCAGTTCCATCCATTTACCTGCAAATGATAGGATTATATTTTTCTTCATGGATGAGTAAAATTCCATTGTGTATAAATACCACATTTTCTTGATCCATTCATCAGTAGTGGGGCATCTTGGTTGTTTCCATAACTTGGCTATTGTGAATAGTGCTGCAATAAACATGGGTGTGCAGGTGCCTTTGGAGTAACCTGTGTTGCATTCCTTTGGGTATATCCCCAGGAGTGGGATTGCTGGATCATATGGCAGGTCTATGTATAGATTTTTAAGAAGTCTTCAATTTTTTTCCAGAGTGGTTGCACCAGCTTGCATTCCCACCAGCAGTGGATTAGGGTTCCTTTTTCCCCACATCCTCACCAACACATGTTGTTAGTGGTGTTGCTAATGATGGCTATTCTAACAGGAGTGAGGTGGAATCTTAGTGTGGTTTTGATTTGCATTTCCTTTATGGCCAGAGATGGTAAGCATTTTTTCCTGTGTTTTTTGGGCATTTGAATTTCTTCTTTTGAGAAAGTTCTGTTTAGTTCAGTTGCCCATTTCTTAATTGGTTCATTGATTTTAGGAGAGTTTAGTTTCTTGAGTTCCCTGTGTATTTTTGGTTACCAGTGCATTATCTGATGTATAACTGGCAAATATTTTCTCACACTCTGTGGGTGGTCTTTTCACTTTAGAGACCATTTCTTTTGTTGTGCAGAAGCTTTTTAATTTTATGAAGTCCTGTTTATTCATCCTTTCTCTTAGTTGCTGGGCTTCTGGGGTTCTATTGAGGAAGTCTTTGCCAATACTTATTTGTTCCAGAGTGTTTCCTGCTCCTTCCTGTAGTAACTTCAGAGTTTCAGGTCTTATATTTAGGTCCTTGATTGATTTTTAGTTGATACTAGTACAGGGTGATAGACATGGATCTAGTTTCAGTTTCTTGCAGACAGGTAACCAGTTCTCCCAGCAACATTTGTTAAAGAGGCTGTCTTTTCTCCATCATATATTTTTGGCACCTTTGTCAAAAATGAGGTGGGTATAGTTGTGTGGATTCATCTCTGGGTCTTCTATTCTGTTCCACTGGTCTTCATGTCTGTTTTTGTGCCAAAAAACAGTACCATGCTGTTTTTATTGCTATTGTTTTATAATACAGTTTGAAGTCAGGTATTGTGATACCGCCAGCATTGCTTTTTGCTGAGTATTGCTTTGGCTATTCGTGGTCTCTTGTATTTCCAAATGAACTTTAGGGTAGATTTTTTAATCTCTGTGATGAAAGTCATTGGGATTTTGATGGGAATTGCATTAAACATGTAGATTGCTTTTGATAGTATAGCCATTTTTACTATGTTGATTCTACCAATCCCTGAGCATGGGGGATTTTTCCATTTTCTGTAGTCTTCCTTGATCTCTTTCTTCAGGAGTTTGTACTTCTCTTGTAGAGGTCATTCACATCCTTTGTTAAATTTACTCCCAGGTCTTTGATTTTTTTTTTTTGAGGGTATTGTGAATGGAATTGTTTCCATGTGTTCCTTCTCAATTTGTTCATTGTTGGTGTATAAAAAAGCTAATGATTTTTGTAAGTTGATTTTGTATCCTGCCACCTACTAAAGCTATTTATGGCATCTAAGAGTTTTTGGGTCTTTAAGGTATAGGATCATATCAACTGCAAATAAGGATATTTTGACCATTTCATTACCTATTTGTATTCCTTTTATTTCTTCTTCTTGCCTAATTTCTCTGGCTAGGAATTCTAGTACTACTATGTTGAATAGGAGTGGGGATAGTGGGCACTGTTGTCTCATTCCTGGTTTTAGGGGGAATGGTTTGAGTTTTTCACTGTTAAGTGTGATGTTGGCTGTAAGTTTGTCATATATAGCCTTTACAATGTTGAGGTACTTTCCTTCTATTCCTAGTTTTCTTAGAGCTTTTTTCATGAAGTGGTGTTGGATCTTGTTGAAGGCTTTTCCTGCATCTATTGAGATGATCAAGTGGTTTTTGTCTGCTTCTATTAATGTGCTGTATTACATTTATAGATTTGCGTATGTTGAACCACCCCTGCATCCCTGGGATGAAGCCAACTTGGTCATGGTGGATGAGCTTTCTGATGTGTTGTTAGATTAAGTTTGCCATTATTTTATTGAGGTTTTTTAACATTGATATTCATTAAGGAAATTGGCCTGTAGTTCTGCTCTTTGGAGGTGTCTTTGTCTGGTTTTGGGATGAGAGTAATATTGGCTTCATAGAATGAGTTAGGCAGTGTTTCTTCCCTTTCTATTTCATGGAACAGTTTAAGGAGAGTTGGTATTAGTTCTTCTTTAAAGGTCTGATAGAATTCAGCAGTGAATCTGTCAGGTCCTGGACTTTTCTTTTTGGGAGTCTCTTGATGGCAGCTTCAATTTCTTTTTGTGTTATAGATCTGTTCAGGTGATTAATATCCTCTTGGTTCAGGTTTGGGTGGTTGTAAGTTTCTAGAAATCTGTCCATTTCTTCGAGATTTTCAAATTTATTGGAGTATAGACTCTCAAAGTAGTCTCTCATGATTTCCTGGGTTTCCTTGGTGTTTGTTGTTGTCTCCCCTTTTGAATTTCTGATTTTACTGATTTGGGTTTTTTCTCTCCTCATTTTAGTCAGGTTTGTCAGGGGTTTGCCAATCTTATCTATTTCAAAAACCAGCTTTTTGTTTAATTGAGTCTTTGTATGGTTTTTTTGGTTTCTATGTCATTGATTTCAGCCTTTATTTTAATTATTTCTTTCCTTCTGCTTGTTTTAGGATTTGCTTTGCTCTTGTTTTTCTAGGAGTTTGAGATGTAGCATTAGGTCATTGATTTGGGATCTTTCAGTCTTTTTAATATATGTACTTATGGCTATAAACTTTTCTGTTAGGACTGCCTTTGCTGTGACCCATAGGTTACATTAGGTCGTGTTTTCATTTTCATTGACTTCTAGGACCCTTTTAATTTCCTCTTTTATTTCATCAGTGACCCATTTTTCGTTGAGTAATGTGTTGTTCAACTTCCAATTGTTTGTATGTTTTTTACTGCTGTTTTTGTTGTTGATTTTTAGTTTTAATGCAGTGTGGTCAGACAGAATGTATGGGATTATTTCTGTTTTCTTATATTTGCTGAGGATTTCTTTGTGACCTAATATATGATCAGTTTTGGAAAAGGTTCCATGGGTTGCTGAGAAGAATGTATATTGTGCAGAAATTGGATGAAATATTCTGTAGACATCAGCTAGGTCCATTTGATCTATGGTATGATTTAGTTCTAGGATTTCTTTATTGATTTTTTGTTTGGATGACCTATTTATTGGTGGTAGGGGAGTATTAAGTTCTCCTACTACCACTGTGTTGGAGTTTATGTATGTTTTTAGGTCCTTCAGAGTATGATTGATGAAATTGGGTTTATTGATGTTGGGTCTATATAGGTTGATAATTGTTATTTCCTTTTGGTGTTTTTCCCCTTTTATTAGTATGGAGTGTCCTTCTTTATCTCATTTGATCAAAGTAGGCTTGAAGTCTACTTTGTCTGAGATAAGTATTGCTACCCCTGTCTGTTTTCGGGAACCATTGGCTTGGTAAATCTTCTTCCAGCTTTTCACTCTCAGCCAGTGCTTATTTTTGTCGATGAGGTTGGTCTCCTGTAGGCAGCAGATTATTGGATCTTCCTTTTTAATCCATTTTGCCAATTGATGTCTTTTGATAGAGGAATTTAGTCCATTAACATTCAGTGTTAGTATGGATAGGTATGTGGTGATTCCTGTCATGTAGTTGTCTTTGTTGATTAAGGGTTTGATTGTGTGCAGCTGAATCAGTGTTACTCTTTACTTTTTTGCCTTTTCTTCTCCTGTGGTTTGGTGCTGCCTGCCCTTTCATGGTTTTGTTTGCTTTCATTTTCTGTGTGCAGAATTCATTGGATAATCTTTTGTAGTGGTGGTTTGGTGGTCATATATATTTTTAGTTTTTGCTTATCATGGAAGACTTGTATTGTTCCGTCAATTTTGAATGATAGTTTTGCTGGGTAGAGTATCCTAGGATTGAAATTATTTTCATTCATTGTTTGGAAGACCTCACTTCATTCTCTTCTTGCTTTTAATGTTTCTGTTGAGAAGTCTGCTGTGATTTGTATGGGTTTACCTTTGTTATTTGTTTTTTCTCTCTTACAGCCTTCAATATTCTTTCTCTAGTCTCTGTACTTGTTGCTTTAATGATAATATGTCATGGGGGTAGTTCCATTTGGTCAGGTCTGTTCAGTGTCCTGGAGGCTTTCTGTACCTGAATGGGCATAATTTTCTCTAGATTTGGGAAGTTTTCTGTCATTATTTTGTTGAATATATTATGCATTCCTTTTGCTTGCACCTCTTCTTCTTCTTCAATGCCCATGATTCTCAGGTTTGTCTTTTGACGGAGTGAGTTCTTGCATTTTCTTTTCACTGGTCTTGAGTTGTTTAACTAATAGTTCTTCAATTTTTCCTTTAATTGCCATTTCATCTTCAAGTTCTGAGAGTCTGTCTTCTGTTTGTTCTATTCTGCTGCAATGGCCTTCCATTTTGTTTTGTGTTTCTGTTTCATTCTTTTTGCTGAGATTTTCCATGTCGTGGGTTTTGTTCTCTTTAATATTGTCAATTTTTGCCCTTAATTCCCTTATGTGTCTGTTTATGGTGGTCTCAGTTTCAGTTTGGCCTTTATTTAGGGCTTCTATGATTTCACTTATTTGTTTCTGGATTTTCTCATATTCTTTTTTTTTTTGTTGTTGTCTTAGAATTTCTTGAGTGCCTCCTGTACGTTTTGGTTGACCATGTCTAGTAACATCTCTATGAAATTCTCATTAATTACTTGTAGGATTTCTTCTTTCAGGTTGCTCTTGTGGGCTTCATTGGGTTCCTTGGTATAGTTTATCTTTGTTTTGTTGGAGTCTGGATCTGGGTATCTGTTTTCTTCATTTTGCTCTAAATCCTGTACTACTTTATTTTGTGGGGGAGAGTGGTTTCCATCCCTTTTTTTTCTTTCCATATTTCCACTAGGTACTGTTTCTATCCCTGGACTATGTGTAATTTAGTATTAGCTGGGTAACAATATTAATACTAATAAAACCAAGAAAGAAGGATTAAAAAGAGAGAGAGAGATGGAAAGATAAAAGGAATAGAGAAGATAGGAAAAGAGAAAAAAAGGGAAAAAAAAAGAAACAAAAAATGGAAGAGATGGTGGATGATCAAACAGCAAACCAGGCAGCAAATCCCTTAAAGAAGGGGGAAAAAAAAGACAAAAAAAAATATCACCAGTTCTGGAACAGTAGAATTACAGTCTTAGTTGTTCTGATGTTAGTTCTTCAGCATCCAGACCTGCTGTGTGTGTCTCTTAGGTAGGTTTGGAGCCTTCCTGTGGTGAATGGCAGGTGGGTGGGGTTCCACTGGTCTATGGGTGGAGGCTGCTAGCTGATGTGAAATTGCGGGCCTTTGGAGCATGGGCCTGGCATGCCTGAAGGGTATGGCCCAGCAGAGCAGAGATCGTGCAGGCCTGTGCAAGCCTTGGGGGCATGGCCTAGCTGAACAGAGATCATGCGTGTGTGTATCTCAGGCATGGCAGGCCTGGGGGTCATGGCCCAGTGAAATGGAGATTGTGCAGGCCTGAGTGCGTGGCCTGGTGGAGATCACAAATGTCTGTGGAGCTCTGGCTTGGCAGGCCTTAAGGGCTCGTTTGGAGGAGATCATGCGGGTCTGAGGGGTGGGAGTTTGGGGTAGCACAGTTCTGTTGGGGCAAAGGAGCAGGGCTGGAGGATCAGAGATCCCACAGTGTGTGGAGCAGTGGCTCCTTGGGCCTATGGGGTGGGGCTTGGCATGCAGTGCCGGCTATTCTTTGTTAGGTCCACGTGGATGGGAAGGTCAAATTGGAGCCAAATAATAAAGCAAATAGGCTTAAAGCAAGCTTTATTGAGAGTGCGCTTTGGGGCGAGGTTCACCGTCCCAAAGAGCAGGGCTTGAGAAGTCGCACCTGAGAAATGGAAGCCCAGTTTTTATAGCTTGGGTGAAGTCAAGTGCTTAAGGTATTATGGGGCGTTGGGATAGGTTGAGGTTTGGTGGGGAGGGACTTAGGGTAATATGGATCTGTAGGATAGGTCAGGACCCATTGCCCGCCAGTGGGAGTTGCCATGGTAATCATGAAGCCTCTAATTGCCATGCACCATAATCATTGCCACCAGAGTTTGACATGGTAACTGTGAAAGGAAGGAGGGGATGGAGTGGAAGTTCGAGCAGAGAGTCCTTGATAGCCATGGGGTGGCTGCCCACCGGCCAAACATTCTTTAAGTATATGGTGGCATGGAGACGCCTCCCAGGAGCTAAGGTTTCAGTGTGCTGATGTTTCAGCTCTCCCTGGTGCTTTACCTTGTCAAGTATGTCTCCGGCTTCTCATGAAAGTCCCTGGATCACGGAGGTTAGAAGGTCTGTGGCTGTGTTCCAGTCACCATCTTGAATCATCTCTTATCTTTTGTTTTCTGTGCAGTATGGCTTTGACCAAAAGACCAGTGTATTTTATTATTAAACACAACAAGAATTGTTTTAACTCCTAATCTGTAATCTTTCAACAGTGTCTGGCTGACTGAGTACATGATTGATGCTGGCAGATTTGCCTGTTTCTCTTGATTTGTTTTCCTTGCCCCCTTTAAGAAGGAGGAGAGTAGTTTGTTAAGATAAAACTTTCATCTCTTTTCTTGGAGTTTATTCCCTGCTTTTTTTTCAGTACTGTGTCAGTTCCTTTGTAAGACTGCTAAGCATCCTACTTGCACTAGCAAAAAATAGAAAGAACTTCAAAATTCAAAGAGAAATATTTTTGAACTATTTACAAACTTTCTTTGAGATCAGTATTTTCTTCTTTTCCTTTCCTCTATTTAAGCAGTTAGTCTGCTCAGTAATTATTGAGTCAGAGGAAATGCAGTTGAGAGAAAAAAACAGGTAAAAAAAAGAGCTTTTCTGGATTTAGTTTCCAAAGGCTAAATCCTTTAAAAAGTTTAGAATGGGTAGATCTGGGAGAAGATATCAAAAATGAGAAAGAACATCTGACAAAAACATCAGGTGTGAGCGAGTCCTCTGAGGCGTAGGTTAGTCACGTGAAGAAAGGCATATAAAAATATTCCTTTGGGTTTTAAGGAGGAGGAATGATAAGAGAGTTTTGAATTCTCTAGAGAGAAAGGAGTCCTGGCTCTGCTTCTTGGCCATGTGCTAGGAGGCAACATGAGTCTAGGAAATATGAGAAAAGAGCAAAGCCGCTAAACATACTGAGGAAAACCTAAGACTGAGACTCCACGAGTTATCAGAGGAGATGGCACAAAGAAGCCTAGTGTGAAACATGGTGTAGGTGGTGACAAAATTCAATTCTGAGCCTTCACCCTTCCAGGACAAGCCATCTCAGAAGAATCATGAGGGATGTTTCTATGTTTCCATCCCAACCGTTCATCTTCAACACTGTGCTCAGCTTTGTAGAGTTGTATTTCATAAAGAATCCTGGGTGCTCATCTCTCAAAGATTTGTGGATTCAGATTTTTCCTAAATTCAAATGTGACACCAAATAGACTTTGCGTGACAACATTGTCTCCTATTTGAAAACCTCAGATTGGGGGAACTGGTAAAAAATAGAATTTTTAAGCTGTTTTATGGCTCTTTACATTAAATAGCTGAAACTTGTGATAAAGCCTGGCTAAGTACTAATAAAAGTCCTTGGCACCTGTAATCCCAGCACTCTGGAGGCTGAGGCAGGAGGAAGATGAGTTTGAGACCAGCCTGGGCTAAATAATAAGTTTGAGGCCAGCCTGGGCAACTTAGAGACAAAATCTCAGGAAAAAAAAGTCATTGACAGCAGGAGAATCTGAAGACCTAAAGGTAGGGCTCCTTTACTGTGGTAGATTAAAAATAGCCACTCAAAGATATCATGCCCTCATCTTTTGAAAATATAAATGTTACTTTACCTGGACAGAGGATTTTGAGAAGTAGGGATTATTGTGAATGATACAGGTGGCTCCTAAATGAAGACCTTATAGAGAAAGGCAGAGAGAAATAGGGACGGATATATAGAAAAAGGAGGTGGAAGGAGAGGTCATCTTTTAGAGAAGTCTATTTCTCTTAATGTGATAACTAGTGAAAGTTCTTTTTAAACTTTAAAGATAATACTATGGCTTTGCTTTCAGCTTTTGACTGTTGATCTGGAGTAGAATATCTTCCCAACTGTAGCCAAATTTGGAAGGTGGAAGGTGAGCTTCCCATTCAATACCTTGTGTTTCATGTATATATGTCTACATCTAAACAAATATATTTAAAGTTTTATATATATAATTGTAAATTATCTTATGTCATCTCAACATGATATTATCAGTAATGGTCTATTTTAAGCAACTCTTTGGAAACATACCTTTTAGTGATTTTATAATACTTCTTTATATGACTGTAAAAAATAGTTATCCTCTCCTTTTTTTTTGGTGTTACTAGAGTTTGAACTCAGGGCCTTACATTTGCTAGGCATGTGCTCTACCACTTGAGCCAAGGTCCTGGCCCTTTTTTTGCTTTAGTTATTTTTCAGATAGGGACATTTTTGCCCAGGGCTGGTATTGGACAATAATCCATGTACTTTTGCTTTCCGTGAAGCTGAAACACCACCATGCCTGGTTTGTTGGTTGAGATAGAGTCTAACTAATATTTTTGTCCTGGCTGGCCTCTAACTGTGATCCTCACAAGCTCTGCCTCGCAAGAAACTGGGATTATAGGTATAATCACTTTCCCCAGCTGCTATTTTTGTTTGATATATTATTTTATGAATGTTTAGTAATATAACCAATGGTTTGAGAAATAGTTCATATGTAGTTCTTGCAAATCTACCTGAAAGTTTATATTCATAAAAGAACTGAATAAAAGGGTATAAGCTTTGAAATTCTTTTTATACATATTATCAAAATGTTTTCATAAAGCATTGTGACAATTTATACTCTTGCATGCAGTGTTTTGATTATGGCCACTGTATGGCACCATGATAACAATTATGACCATTAAACTAACCCACCCACCCACTTTTGTCATCTTTCTACTTCCCACAACATTAATTTGGCAATGTAGACAACGTCAGTTTTACCCAACACTGACTCAAAAGGTACAAGTATAGAGGAGACATGGACTTGTCATTCCTCTTTGGAGGAGTCCATATCCATCAATGGTGACTCCTTCCCTTTTATCATTCTGGGATGCATTTTAATTTCTAAGAATCACAAATAATGTGTATAGAACATAACAGCTTGGAGGAAGCATTTGCAATCAGGACTTGTGTTAGTTTTCTGTTGTGGCTATAACAAATGACCATAAATTTAATGACCCAAAACAACAAAATTTATTATCAGGTTCCTTATGACAGAAGTCCAGTAGGCTTAGCTGGCTCCTTTGCTGTGGATGCTGCAAAGTTGAAAGCTGTAGACTCTGGATAAGAATTTGTTCCCAGGCTCAAGAACTTTTTTTCCAGGCTCAAGAACTTTTTCCCCAGGCTCAGTCACACTGTTGCAGATTTCAGGTCTAGGTGGATGAAAGACTGAAGTCTATGTTTCCTTATTGGCTTTCAGCTTGGAGTCATTTTGAACTTCTATGGGCTGCTTATATTTCTTGGCCTATGGTCCCCTGTCTCTAAAGACTTTTGAAGGACAGTGGGTTTAGTCCTTATGTCTTATTTCTCCACCTTCTGCTTTCTCTCTCTCTCTCTCTCCTCCCCTTACCTGAAATAAGTACATGTTTTCTACTTCAAATTTCATGTGATTAGGTTGTGTCCACCAGGATAATTTGGGATAATCCTTTTATCTTATCTTTTTTTTTTGCATTTAACCAACAAAGTTTAATGTTTTTTGTTTTCTTTTTTATTTTTTTCCTCTTTATTCATATATTCATATGTACATACATTGGTTTGGGTAATTTCTCCCTCTGCCCCCTCCCCCCCACCTTATCTCATCTTAATCATATCTGCAAAGTCCTCTTTTGCTTGCAAAGTAGCATATTTATAGGTTCTCATGACTAGGATATGAACATCTTTTGGGGGGATTATCCTTCCTACTTCAGGGTTTATTTATTTTTACATGTGGGGGTAAAGAAACACAGGGATCATTTCCATTCTCCAGCCAACCACAATGAATAAATTGTTAAATTATAGCTTTCTTAACAATAATCTATTTAGACCATGGTATGTGAACTATTGCACTATTGACATTTTGTACTAGATAACTGTTTGTTGTGATAGGCTGTCCTGTGCATCAGGGAATGTTGAAACGATCCCTGGTTTCTATCCATTAAGTGCCAGTAATACCACTTCAAGATGAGACAAATAAAAGTGGCACAAGTGTTGTCAAATGTCCTTTGAGGAACAAAACTGCTCATGATTGTTCATCTAGACTAAGTAGGTATATTTCACTAAAAAAGTTCCTTTTTGTTTTTTGACAATAGTTCTTTATTTCTTTTCATTATTTTGTGCTTTAATATATTGGGATGATCAATACATCAGGTCAAAAATATTTAGTTTATAGATTATAAATATTCAGAAAGAAGATACCAGAGTAAAAAGCATATAAGTGGAAATAGCAGATAAAAGAAGAAAAAGCTCTGGGCTAAGCTAAACTCCCTTATAGAACTGAGAATTCATTCATTTAAAACATTTATTCATTAACATATTATAATTGTACTGGGGATACACTGTGACATTTACAAAAGCACTTACAATATATCTTAGATTCACCCCTCCATCTTTCTGTTTTATTTCCTCCTTCCCCATTTCTTAGAAAAGCTTCAATAGGTCTCATTGTTTCATTTCCATGAATGAATGAATAATTTCTTTTACCAGATTCAACTTCCTCTACCTTTTCTTATGCCCTTCCCTCCCACTGGTACCACCAAAATAGGACTTTTTTTTTATTCTTCCTGTTTTCCATTTTTTTTTTAAAAAAAGACATTTTTGTTTACGATGATTATATAAGAAGCTTCATTGTGACATTTCCACATAGATATGTATTATATCCTGAATTGGTTCATCCCGTCCATTATTCTCCTTTCTACCTTAAGTCTCCTTCTTGTGGTGATTTCAACAGGTTTGAATGCTCCATATTCATACTTTTATAGAAAATACATAAACTATATTCACATTCTTTACTTTCTTCATTTACCTCCTCCATTCCATTAGTGCCATTTGACAATTACTAGTTGAGTGCCTCTTCTATCCTAGGCAGTGTCCATGGCATTTTAGAAGCAACATGGAACATTCCAGACAAGGCTTTCTGTCTTTAAGGAGAATACATGTTAGTGAGTGGAGATGGGTAGTAAAAAAGTAAAAGTACTAAATAAGCAAATGAAATGGCATAGTGGAAGATGAAAATACTATGGGATTAAAATAAGCTAGAAGACAGCAAGGTCAGGCACCAGAATTCTGAGGTTGTGGTGGGAGTTGCAGTTTGCAGAATTGCACAGGGTGGCAGGAACCACTGTGAGGTGGGATAGGGAAAAGACTTGAAAGAGTTGTGGGGATTAGCCATGTTGGTATCTTGGGAAAGGACATTCCAGGCAAAGAAGACACTAGTAAAGCCTCTAAGATAGGAGCATGCCTGGATTGTTTAAGGAATAGCAAAGAGTACAATGTAATTGGAACAGAGAGAATAATGAATAATGAACTAATTAAGTCTTAGTGAAATAGGAAGCCATTGCACTGTTTTGGGCAGACCAGAGCAATGTGATTTACATTTTTTTTCTAACATTTTTTTTGGTACTAGGGGTTGAACTCAGGGACTTGATACTCCTATTTGTTTTTTCCTGTGTATCTGGGGTGATAGGAATGTGTCACTACAACAAGCCATTGGTTGGGATGGTGGGGGGGGGTCTCAAAAAGTTTTTGCTCAGGATGGCCTCAAACCATGATTCTCCTGATCTCTGGTTCCCAAGAAACTAGGATTGCCACCATGCCTGGCCTCTAATTCTTTATTTTGAAATAATTTCAGGCTTACAAAAGAGTAACAAGACATAGTATAGAAGGTCCCTGTTTATCCTTCAATCTTTCATCCAACTTTCCTCAGTGTAACACATTATGTCACCATGTTGCAATTACTGGAGCCAAAAATTAATATTGATGCAATAATATAAACTAATCTTCAATCCTTATTGCAATTTTATCAGTTATCCAACTAACATTCTTTCCATAGATCCTTTTCTGTATCCCCAGATTGTACTTTGTCATTGTGTGTCTTTAGTGTCCCCAGTGTTAGGGTGAACAAAAAAGAAGCCATGTTAGAACTAGGTCAACTCCCCCTTGAAAGTTATTTACTGGAAACTCTCCACTTGGCCCTAAAGGAAAATAGACATCCACCTTAAGCCATTTACTAGAAACTCAGGACCTGGCCCAGAAAGAATGACCCATCCTTAAGCCATTATCTCAGGAAGGTTAAAGGGCTATTAAGGGTTATCTCGCTCAGTGACCTTCCTGGGACTTTTCCACCCACCTCTTAAATACTCCCAGTCTGTAAGTGGCTGTGGGCTCCAGCTCTCTTGCTTGGGTCCCTTTCCACAGGGCTAAATTTGCACAGTAAACCCTGCACTGGCATATGAGCCTTCTCCCCACCTATCCATTCAGTGCCTCTTTCATTTCATGGAAGACTCCTCCACACTTGCCCAAAATATGATATTGATAATGGATTGTAGGTTTTGATAAGGTCTAAGGATCATCTGAATTGGGGTACCCGAGAAAGTGAGTTAGAAATTCCCAAGATATTGGTCCAAGAGGTGGGAATCCTAATGCCGAGATTATGAAGAAAATGCTGATGTTAGTGACAAAGCCTAGATTTGCCATAGGAAAGAAAAAAGAACATTATATCATCATGTCAAGGAGTGTTTGCATTATACAACATTTTTATAAAGTAGGTAATGAGAAAAATACTACATGACTTTACTCCATCTCTAGCAATTATTTGTGATGAATTTAACTTATATAAAGCAATCCATGGCTGATAAAAGTAGTTCTGAATCTATGAATATGAAGAATTTTAAAGTGTCTTAATCTCAATATGCATATTTTCCCCCTAAGGGTTGAAACGTATTGCCACTTCGCTGACCACTGCCCATCTGGAACCTACTGGATGCATAAAAGATTTTCAATCTGGTTTTTAGGCAGTACTGTTGGTAATGAAGCAGTACCTCCATTAATACAAAATGATTTATGGATAAACTGGAATGGTAGCTTTCCTGCTATTCTTCTGACCTTTTAAAGACAAATGCAAAATCTAATATCACAGACAACAGATTTTTCATAGGATCAAGCAAGACATGGCCTAGAATAACTTCCATTGCTCTTGAGTGGTTTCATTCTGATCTTGAAAATCATGAGTTTGTTTAGATCAATGGCTTTTCACGATTTCTTGCTTGATGTATCTGGCTTAAAAGTGCAATGCTAAATTCATTTCCTTTGCGAGGAGGGTGTTGGCTTCTAATGTGTGCTGAAGACCTTTAGTATTACTTTGTAATCTTTTCATTTCACTGAAATATGTTTGCAGTAATGATATTGCTCAGACCATAGAACTAAGTTTAGGACAATATTTGATTCAGTTATCTCTAACTTGCTGATGGCATTTGATTTTTTTAAAGAAAGAACAAATTTATTTATATTACAGACCAGCATATGGTAGTCTGTACTTGTTAGGGGAAATTCCTTGTCTTCCTTTTTTCCTAAATCCTCTTATCAGTGCTTCCTTACTATATAGATTTAGATAAACTTTCAGCTCCTTAATTGTACTTGCAAATGTAATTCCTAGCTTCCTGAGGCTTTCCATACAAGTTCTGGACCTGTGATTTTTAACTCTTTTCTTGGTCCTAATTCTAGTGGCAGCCAGGCTAAACTTGCCAACAGTGCTCTGCAGGTAACAGCATTTATATTCATTTACGCCATCAAGTAGTATGTGAGACAGAATATAAATAACTACTGGAATGAGAAAACCAGATAAGTCAAGTGATACAGGAATTTAATAGAAATTAGGATCTGCCAAGGATGTTTTCTCATTTTTTATTTGTTTTAAGAAGATATTTAATTTTCAGGATCTTCTTAAATTCTAAGGATTAGAGGACAGAAAGCCTGTCTTTGTACTTAGAAACTTTGAACACTGCTGTTGATCATAGTTACAGATGCCTATGCAAGTTTTTGACCAGTTTTCTAGATCTGGTCTCAAAAACCAAAAGGGTCTGAAAGGATAGAATACACATACATAAATTTTTTCTCTAGGAAAAATTTAATGATGTTTGCTAGTAATAATGTTCTAATAAGGTGAAAATCTCCAGAGAACTAAGGCAGCTAATTAAGAGTTGAGGCTCAAAATAAGGTTTTGACATTTGTGCTTCAGAATTAAGACTACCACCCAGTCTGCTTACAATAGAACAAAGTTTAAAATCTACTAAGTGTGCCCGTATACCTAGAACTTTTTATTTGGCATTCTACTGAGATCTTTTGATGTAGATGGAAATAAATCCCATTGTTTCAAATACCATGGCTATGCTAATACCAACAAAATCATTACCATGACTATTTTGCATGTTTTTAAAATCTTGTAAAGCAGAGAACTCCTAATCCACCATCCTTCAAAACTCTTCCCTGCTGTATTCTACATTAGTAAATAAATGAAAAACCTATGATACTTGTTTTCCTCAGTCCATAAGTAACTTCTGTCAAGTTTGAGTACAAGGGCTATTCCAAACCAATCCAATCTGTCTTGTTCCACTGAAATCACCCAAGTTCAAACTAAAGCCATCTTTCAACTGGACTCCCACAACAGTGTTTTAACTACCTACCTCCACCCTGGCTTTTATTCTGATTTCCTAAAATGCATTCTCTATGGAGAAGTCAAAGTGAACTTTTTTAAGTACAAATCAAATTTCATTATATCCTTGCCCTAATCCACTTAAAGGACTTTCTTCTCACTCAGAATGAAATCAAAATTCCTTACCACAGCTGGTCGATGTCCATTTCCCTTACTTCGTCTCCTATCATCCTCCCTCTGTCTCACTGTACTATAAACATATTGCTCTGAATTCACTTGAGATTTCTAAAGACTACTCTAATCCCAGGACACATGTAGCTCCTGCTTTTTGTGCCTAGCATTCTTTCTTTCAGATCTCAGCTTCAGCTCTGCCTTAACTACCCAGTCACTCTCTATCACTTAGACAAAATATCTGGGATTTTCTCCCTATTACAGTTATATAACCTTAGTGTGCTCATTGGTGATTTAGTTGCATATTGTAATTCTTCCACTCTCATATGAAAGCTCCATGGATCACTATTGGCTGTTAATCACAGTATCTGTAGTATCTAGAACATGCTCGTGAACACAGTAAGTGCTCAAAATGGAAGAAATTAAAATGGAAGAAAATTAAATGGAAGAAAATGAACATTAAATGGAACGTTAAAATGGATGAAAAAGAACAATGTAAACCAAAATCAAACAAACTCCAGGAAAAACAGGACTTATTTGGTAGAAAAATAACTATTAAATATCATTTTAATTATCAACTCAGGGAAAAATGACAATAAAAGGGAACCAACAGAAAACAAGACAAAGGTGATTTCTGAAAGTATTGATTTAATAGGATTGGAAGATAAGATTAAGGAATCACATAAATGTGAGTTGGGAAATAGCAAAGAAAAAACAAAGAACACAGACAATTTTTCCAATCCAACTAGTGGAAATTACCAAAAGAGAGGCAGAGAAAACAATAAAGAGAAAAATATATTAGTCAGTACAGGCTGCCATAGCAGAATAGGAAATACTGGGTAGCATGAACAACAGAAATACATATTTTCACAGTTTAGGGGATTTGAAGTTCAAGATATCCATGCTAGCAGGTTTGATTTTTGGTGAGACTTCTCATCCTGGCATGAAGATGACCACCCTGACTGTCCTCATGCTCTGACTTCACCTGATCTTTCTTCTGTGTGTGCATGGAGAGAAAGCAAGCTCTGGTTATTGCCCTACCCTGTGGCCTCATTTAACCTTAACTACCTCTTTAAAGTCCCTACACCTAATTACAGCACATTGAAACTCTTAACTTCAACATATGAATTTGGAGGGAACATAATTAACTACATAACAGGAAGTAAATAATTTTTAATTCATGGAAGAAATTTTGCAAAATCTGAAAGGAGACATAAACCTTAAAATGGAAAGAACTTAGTTAATACCAGTTAGTTTTTTTTTAAATTCAGGATCACAAAATTGCTAATCATCCATAAGATACTGAGTAGGAAAAGGAAATAAGTTGCCTACAAAAGAATAAGAACTATACTCATGTTCTACTTTTAATAAACATCACTGGGTATCAGAAGACAATGGAGTAGAAAATCACTTTTAACTCAAAAATCACTAGTCAGCTTAAATTATTAGGTATATAGATAAAATAAAGTTTCATTTTAAAGCAAACAGAAACACCTAAGTTGTACATTTTACGTACTTTTCTTAGCAAGTTGATCCAGTAAAATGATTAGTAATCCAAACAGCATCAGGAGCAGTAGGATCACGGGCAATGAGATCAAAGCAAGTCAATAAATGGAAGCACATCAACAGTGGTGCAATGGATTGATAACACTGAAATACAAGAAGAGAGGTTTCCTGAGAGAGGTCACAGAGCTAGAGTGGAATACCATAGGTGATATGGATTGCAAGTATTAAAGATTAGAAAAGAGAAAGAATGAAAAATTTAAAATACAAGAATTAGAAATTCCAGTTAGAAATGAACAATGACAATAAAGAAAAAAAAAGATGTTATATGTGATTAAGGCATAGTGTGTGATTCTGCAAGGAACCATATTCCTAAAGTGATCATATTGCAAACAAAAATAAAATTAAGATAAAAATATCTCATAAATAAAGTCCAAAGATAAAGAGATTGAAAGGCCAATATGTACAACCTGTAGAACAAAGAATTTATAAATAAGAAACAAATAAATAATTGTTATGCAAAATGACAAGCAACTCAGTAGAAAAATTGAAGCGTATATTGAGTCAATTTGTGGAAGAAGAAATGCCAGTAAACATTTGAAAAGTTGCTTATTCTCACTTATAGCTCAAGAAATGCAATTCAAACTGGCTACGAGACTTTTTTCTTCTAGTGCAGTGTTGACAAAAACAAGATTTGGTAACATTTGAACTGGTTAGTGAGTAACAGGTACTCACAGGCAATGCTGATGTACTTAGGAACTGCTAAGAATTTCCTGGAAAGTAATTCAACAATGTCTATCAATAAATAAATGTAAGTACCTTTTGTCCGGTAATTTCCCTATTGGAATCAATTCAACAGATATAAAAGCATTAACCTATAATAATCTATGCACAATTATATGTACTGAAGCATTGTTTGCACTAGTTAAAAATAAATGACCATTACTCAAATGTCTTTAATGGTGGTATAATTGAATAAGTTACAGTGTATCCATAAAACAGACTATCAAGAGCTAATCTTAAAAGTAAGGTAGACCAGCAGTTTGGAACGGGATTTATGATAGATTATCCAGTTTTAAAAAGCAAATTTTAAGGATCAAAATTTTAAAGGAGCATCCAGAGTAAATCCTATTTTTGAAAAAAAAATGAAAAGAATATGTGGATGCATATACACATATACATATATGTATGCACATAAAATAACACAATATCAGAAAGAAAAATGTGAAAATATACACATGAAGCTACCAGAAATTATTATATTGGGTGGGGCAAAAATTCTATATATACCTCCATAGTGTCTTCACATTATAAGAGATATGCAATTCTTTTGTTATACCGAAATTCCAATCAAACAAAATAAGAAGGAATTTTTTTAAGGACAAGAAACAAAAAAGAAGAAATTATGGTATTTAACACTAGTCAAAGAATAGGAACAAAAGGTCCCACAATGAGTCGTTTGCACTTCAGGAGAATGTGAGGCTCCAGCTCTCTTGCTGGGGTCCCCCTCCACAGGGCTCCTTCCTGAACAATAAACCCTGTGTTAGTGTTTGAGCCATATCTCTGCCTCTTCCATGCCTCTTTCATTTCTAACAGATGGTGCCAAAACTCAGGACAGGAGTGTAGGTTCAACTCCCAGCTCTCTACTGTCACAACCTAGAAAGCAGTGGACAGCAACAGCTTATCCCAGCTTCACTCTAGGACCCTGAGTGGAGGCTGGAGTCTTCCTCCCCAATCCCCTCTGTCTTTCCCCTTTTTTTCACCTCTCTCCCACCCTTTCCTCTCTTTGCTTTCTTTGATGGCTCCCCCAGAGACCATCTCCCCATCACTGGACTTCATCCAACATTGGTCTTCAAATTTTGGTGCATTTTCTCCTTCATCTGGGTTTCTCTCTGTGTCATACTGTGGACCACAGAAGCCCCAGCCAGGTAAGAGACTCCCTCCATCCATCACTGGGTGGATTCACCTGCTACTTTCTGAGACTCCTAAAAAATATCCAGGTGTGTGCACGTGTAGGCTAAAAGTTGGTAGTGAGGATGCTCTGCCTTCTCAAACGTCTGTCTTACCAGGTAGGGCCACTGTGGGGATTGCTCACCACCTCTGTCTCAGCCTAGGTCCCACTGGAATTGTCCTATTGGAACCATCTTGATTTGGGGCCCTTATTCCCAATATAGGTCCCACAGGAATCATCTCAGCTTCGGACCTTAGGTCCCACTGGAATTGTCCCACTGGAACCATCTCAATTTTGGACCCTCAATTTCCAATCCACAAAATGGGTCAAAAGTCATCCATGCCCCCTTGCTATAGCAGATGATCTCAGGTCTCATATCTCTAGGCTTTTGTTTATCTCTCCTCAAAACCTTCCCTCTGTCAGTCCTGTAATTCCTTCCAGATCTTCTTCTAAATGAAAAACCCTCCTATACTGTGTCTTCCTTATCTTCCGAAGTTTTGTCACCTCCCTTAACCAATTCTTCCCCTGAAAAGTCTTTCACAGATTTTGACCCAGCAGAGGGCTAATTTTTTATTTTAAAACAATTTGACCCCAATATAAATTGGACAATAATATCCATTGGCCCAAACTAGGGCACTTTCAATTTCCAAATTCAGCCCAATCTCAAAAACTTCCAATGCTATGGGACATGGTCCAAGGTCTCCCTACGTCTAGGCCTCTGTTTATCTCTGCCTTAGATTCTGTCTCTGTCTGTTCTCCAACAAAAATCCCACCCCACCCCCATGTTTTTCTGTCTTTCATTAAAAGCCTCCTCCTCTGACTTCAACCCAGCTCTATGTCATCCTTTCCTCTTCTCCCATCTCACAAGGTATGAATAGTGTTTAACTTTAAAACTCTTCTCTAAATATGTCTAAGCCATGATAGAGGTTACTTGCACCCTTCCTCCTCCATAGCTGGCTCCTTTCTCTTCTCCTGGATGGGCCATCCAGGTGAGGACAACAGAGACAGAAATGGACAAGGAGAAAGGGAAAGAAAGGTCCTGCTCAAGCTACATTGTCAGTTCTCTGTGCATCCTGAGTGACTTACATGGTCCCAGGACTACAAATATAAAAAAATCAGTTGGAAATCTAAATGACATGTGGCTAATAATTGGAAGTATTTTTCTGTCAAGACCTCCAGGTCTCTCACTTACAAACTAAGCCTCTAAGTCTACCTAAACTCTCTACTAACAACTTTCTCCTTTAAGTCTTGCTTTTGAGATGGGCTATTTTCCCATTGCATGTCAAGACCAGGAGAGGGATCAGGTCATATCCAGGTCACTGCAGTGACCCTGGCCAAGACACCATATGGTTGGGGTTATGAACCCATGTCCTCAGCCTCGCATATGCACAGACTGGAGGAACCAAAGACAGAATTTCAATTCTATAAAAATGCTCCATGTATTTAAAATTAAAATCTCAGTTCTCTAGGTTATGGCATTAAGGCAAAAAGACTGCCTTCCTGGGGCTTGCTGTGGATTTAGTAAGTATTGGGGCTAATTCATTCTCCTTTTCCATGCTTACTATCATCAGTTTCAACGAAGATATAATCATTTTAATGGCAACAGTCTGCCCTATTCCCAGCCTATCATACAAATTGTAATTTAAAACAAAATTTTAATATAAAATAAGAGGGTGAAATTATGCATTCCCTTGTGCATCCCATATCCTTTGTCTGGGAGAGGATATGGGATGCAAACACCACACCCAAAACTAAACTCCCTAAGTTTACTTT
Source organism: Castor canadensis (assembly GCF_047511655.1). Taxonomy (NCBI): domain Eukaryota; kingdom Metazoa; phylum Chordata; class Mammalia; order Rodentia; family Castoridae; genus Castor; species Castor canadensis. The sequence goes on along the minus strand of NC_133399.1, from coordinate 72,063,305 downwards.
AAAGATTTGGCTAATAACAAAGTTACTGTAGTGCAAGGTAAACTATTACTAGAGATTATTAAAAATACCTTCTAGAGGCAAATCTAAAGCCTTCAATATCTAAGAATGCATGCAGAATTAATGTAATTGTTTTGTGTGTCATTGTGTGAATTTTGTATATGTTTTTTTTATGATTAACTTATTAGAGACAAAAATCTCATAGCTATGTCAACAGTCTTATTGGAGACTGAGACTGACTGAAAACTCTTTCCTATAATTAACTCTTGCCTCAGCTATCAAGCTGCCCAAAATGAGTCCTAAAATAATGGAATGGTACTCATCTCAATCTGTTCCTAAAAATTAAAAAAAAAAAAACCTAATTAATGTGCTTGTGGGCACGTAGTTAATTTTTACATGTTCTTGAACTCTTGAATCTATGCATGCTTAAATTGACTTTTATGGCATGCCTAATTTAAAACTTTCTTTTTGCATATGCATGTGTTTGAATGTCTGTAGGATGATTCTTATTATAGAGTTAAAAAATGAAAGGCTTTTGCTCTCTTCTCTCCACCACCTCTTCTGCTTCTACTTTTAAGAAAAAAACAAGTTTACAAAAGTTTATGTCAATCAGATCTAAGTAAAATATACTCATTATTTTTTATGGACAGTACCTTAAGCTGTTTCGTTTTGTCATAAGTGTAACTTACATTCAATTCTTTTATAATTAGATCTATTAACAAACGTATCTTTAAGTTACTTATTTTATAGACACACAGTTCATGGGTCTATATAGTAAAAATATAAGTCTAATTGGAAAAACAATTGTATTTAAATTTAAAATTCTTACAAAAGTTATTTTAAAATTCAAGTTACAAAGTCAGCAAGTCAATAAGTAGAAAGAATATAGAAAGGTATTTAGTATGTGGTTGGGGAAAAGTTAAAGGGAAAAAGAGAGTGCTTTTGAATGAGAAAGGATTTTGTAAAGAAAGACTTGTCCTAAAGATTGTTCCAAATATGAAAAAGAGGGATAAGGACAAACCATGAGAAAGTTCAGAATGTTGTAGGGTCCTAAGTAAATCTTAAAAGTGCATGATCTTTTAACCTTCATGATAAAAGTTGACTTTAATCTAAGAGTTGCCTAAAAGATTTTCTAGAGTAATGTCAAACTAAAACCTGATTCTCTATGTCCATAAAATAACAAGGCTATCTTAATATTCAGCTCTGAGTAATGTGTAAAAAACTGTTGTAGGGAAAGATTTTATCAAAGTAATTATTCATGTTTTCTGTTGCTCTTGTCAAGCTTTTAAATACTTTAAAAACTAAACCTTAAATAAGAGTTCATTTTTTATACCATGCAGTAATCTCTTCATTGTCTGTAATACTTTATGACTGCAACATTATCTTTTCATATATCTACTTGCCATATATATGTAAAAGATAATACATAAATGACAAAAGTACAGCAGAATTATCCTTACACTCAACTTATCCTAAATGAATTACCATATCATAGGTTTATGACATTTCTGTAAGTATTGACATATACAATCAGCATCAAAAGTATTAAGAGACAGTAAGACAAAAATAACCATTGTTAAAAATATTATATAAGTCATATATAATATAGTTCTTCCTAAGTACAAAATAAGGCTGGTTGATGGTCCTAACAAAAAATTTAAAGTAACAGTCTAGTTTGCTATTAGTCACACATTTTACATATGATGTAAATTAAACCTGATTTTTAGTGGCCCTTGGATCTTCCAGGATAATTTGAATTGTCTTTTAATTCCCTAAGTCATGTTCATTCTGAAGATGGAGCCTTTGGTGCTTTCACTTTTTACAATAAATACAAAACCACATTTTTCACTTCCCAAGAATAAGAAACTCAGACCCACATTCTTCAGGTATTGAAATTGACATTCATTTCATTCTGATTTCATAGGTATACTGTATTCAGTTGACACTGTATTGTTTTTCTAATGAATGTTGTATACACTGTGCACTATATTGAGTACCAGAATGAAGCTCTTTCATGGAAAAAGGAAGCAGGATGAGTGAAGACTCTCCCTTACTGCTTCTAATCACAGAGTTTCTGTCCAGTGTGTTATCTGTCATGCATTTGCTGATAATGGGCATGAGTGAAGACATTTTCACACAGCTTGCCTATATGAGGTTTTTGACACTATGAATTATTTTATTTCTTTGAAGGTGAAAGGAATGAGTAAAGGCACTTTCAATAAGCTAACATCTATGGGCTTTCTCTGCACTGAGGACTTATGAGTTTAGATGGTAGTTTAATAAGAGTGAAGACCTTCCCAATTGATTTCTTTTTTTTTTTTAATTTTTATTTTATTCATATGTGCATACAAAGTTTGGGTCATTTCTCCCCCATCCCCCACTCACTCCCTTAACCCCCTGCCCCCTCCATCTCCCCCCACCCCCTCCCTATGTGGCAGAAACTATTTTGCCCTTATCTCTAATTTTGTTGAAGAGAGAGTATAAGCAGTAATAGGAAGGACCAAGGGCTTTTGCTAGTTGAGATAAGGATAGCTATACAGAGAGTTGACTCGCATTGATTTCCTGTGCTTGTGTGTTACCTTCTAGGTTAATTTTGAACTAACCTTTTCTCTAGTTCCTGGTCCCCTTCTCCTATTGGCCTCAGTTGCTTTAAAGTATCTGCTTTAGTTTCTCTGCCTTGAAGGCAACAAATGCTATCTAGTTTTTTAGGTGTCTTACCTATCTTCATACCTCCCTTGTGTACTCTCGTTTTATCATGTGATCAAAGTCCAATCCCCTTGTTGTGTTTGCCCTTGATCTAATGTCCATATATGAGCGAGAACATACGATCTTTGGTCTTTTGGGCCAGGCTAACCTCACTCAGAATGATGTTCTCCAATTCCATCCATTTACCTACAAATGATAACATTTCATTCTTCTTCATGGCTGCATAAAATTCCATTGTGTATAGATACCACATTTTCTTAATCCATTTGTCAGTAGTGGGGCATCTTGGCTGTTTCCATAACTTGGCTATTGTGAATAGTGCTGCAATAAACATGGGTGTGCAGGTGCCTCTGGAGTAATCAGAGTCATAGTCTTTTGGGTATATCCCCAAGAGTGATATTGCTGGATCAAATGGTAGATCAATGTTTAGCTTTTTAAGTAGCCTCCAAATTTTTTTTCAGAGTGGTTGTACTCATTTATATTCCTACCAGCAGTATAAGAGGGTTCTTTTTCCCCGCATCCTCGCCAAAACCTGTTGTTGGTGGTGTTGCTAATGATGGCTATTCTAACAGGGGTGAGGTGGAATCTTAGCGTGGTTTTAATTTGCATTTCCTTTATTGCTAGAGATGGTGAGCATTTTTTCATGTGTTTTTTGGTCATTTGAATTTCTTCTTTTGAGAAAGTTCTGTTTAGTTCACTTGCCCATTTCTTTATTGGTTCATTAGTTTTGGGAGAATTTAGTTTTTTAAGTTCCCTATATATTCTGGTTATCAGTCCTTTGTCTGATGTATAGTTGGCAAATATTTTCTCCCACTCTGTGGGTGTTCTCTTCAGTTTAGAGACCATTTCTTTTGATGAACAGAAGCTTTTTAGTTTTATGAGGTCCCATTTATCTATGCTATCTCTTAGTTGCTGTGCTGCTGGGTTTCCATTGAGAAAGTTCTTACCTATATCTATTAATTTCAGAGTATTTCCTACTCTTTCTTGTATCAACTTAAGAGTTTGTGGTCTGATATTAAGATCCTTGATCCATTTTGAGTTAATCTTGGTATAGGGTGATATACATGGATCTAGTTTCAGTTTTTTGCAGACTGCTAACCAGTTTTCCCAGCAGTTTTTGTTGAAGAGGCTGCTATTTCTCCATCATATATTTTTAGCTCCTTTGTCAAAGACAAGTTGCTTATAGTTGTGTGGCTTCATATCTGGATCCTCTATTCTGTTCCAGTGGTCTTCATGTCTGTTTTTGTGCCAGTACCATGCTGTTTTTGTTATTGCTTTGTAATATAGTTTGAAGTCAGGTATTGTGATGACTCCTGCATTGTTCTTTTGACTGAGTATTGCCTTGTCTATTCGTGGCCTCATGTGTTTCCATATAAATTTAACAGTAGATTTTTCAATCTCTTTAATGAATGTCATTGGAATTTTGATGGGAATTGCATTAAACATGTAGATTACTTTTGGGAGTATCGACATTTTTACTATGTTGATTCTACCAATCCATGAGCATGGGAGATCTCTCCACTTTCTATAGTCTTCCTCAATCTCTTTCTTCAGAAGTGTATAGTTTTCCTTGTAGAGGTCTTTCACATCTTTTGTTAGGTTTACACCTAGGTATTTGATTTTGTTTGAGGCTATTGTAAATGGAATTGTTTTCAACATTCTTTTTCCATTTGCTCATTGTTAGTGTATAGAAATGCTAATGATTTTTCTATGTTGATTTTATATCCTGCTACCTTGCTATAGCTATTGATGATGTCTAGAAGCTTCTGAGTAGAGTTTTTTGGGTCTTTAAGGTATAGGATCATGTCGTCTGCAAATAGGGATATTTTGACAGTTTCTTTACCTATTTGTATTCCTTTTATTCCTTCTTCTTGCCTAATTGCTCTGGCTAGGAATTCCAGTACTATGTTGAAAAGGAGTGGAGATAGTGGGCATCCTTGTCTGGTTCCTGATTTTAGAGGGAATGGTTTCAGTTTTTCTCCATTAAGTATAATGCTGGCTGTAGGTTTGTCATATATAGCTTTTATAATGTTGAGGAACTTTCCTTCTATTCCTAGTTTTCTTAGAGCTTTTATCATGAAATGGTGTTGGATCTTATCAAAGACTTTTTCTGCATCTATTGAGATGATCAAGTGGTTCTTGTCTTTGTTTCTGTTAATGTGGTTTATTACGTTTATTGATTTTCCTATGTTGAGCCACCCCTGCATTCCTGGGATGAAGCCTACTTGGTCGTGGTGAATGATCTTTTTGATGTGTTGTTGAATTCGGTTTGCCATTATTTTGTTGAGGATTTTTGCATCAATGTTCATTAAGGAGATTGGCCTATAGTTCTCCTTTTTGGAGGTGTCTTTGCCTGGTTTTGGGATAAGTGTAATACTGGCTTCATAAAATGTGTTAGGCAGTTTTCCTTCCCTTTCTATTTTGTGAAACAGTTTAAGGAGCATTGGTATCAGTTCTCCTTTAAAGGTCTGATAGAATTCAGCAGAGAATCCATCAGGTCCTGGACTTTTCTTTTTGGGGAGACTCTTGATTGCTGCTTCAATTTCATTTTGTGTTATAGATCTATTCAGGTGATCAATATCCTCTTGGTTCAGTTTTGGATGATCATATGTATCTAGAAATCTGTCCATTTCTTTAAGATTTTCAAATTTATTTGAATATAGGTTCTCAAAGTAGTCTCTGATGTTTTCCTGGACTTCCATGGTATTTCTTGTTATCTCCCCTTTGTTTTCCTGATTCTAATAATTTGGGTTTTTTCTCTCCTCATTTTAGTCAGGTTTGCCAGGGGTCTGTCGATCTTGCTTATTTTTTCAAAGAACCAACTTTTTGTTTCATTAATTCTTTGTATTTTTTTTTTTTGGTTTCTATTTCATTGATTTCAGCTCTTATTTTTATTATTTCTCTCCTTCTATTGTTTTGGGTTTTGCTTGTTCTTGTTTTTCTAGGAGTTTGAGATGTATCATTAGGTCATTGATTTGGGATCTTTCAGTCTTTTTAATATATGTACTCATGGGTATAAACTTTCCTGTTAGGACTGCCTTTGCTGTGTCCTATAGGTTCTGGTAGGTTGTGTTTTCATTTTTATTGACTTCCAGGAACTTTTTAATTTCCTCTTTTATTGCATCAATGACCCATTGTTCATTAAGTAATGAATTATTCAGTTTCTAGCTGTTTGCATGTTTTTTGTCTTTACTTTTGTTGTTGAGTTCTAGTTTTATTGCATTGTGATCAGATAGTATACACAGTATAATTTCTATATTCTTATATTTGCTGAGGCTTGCTTTGTGCCCTAGGATATGATCTATTTTGTAGAAGGTTCCATGGGTTGCTGAGAAGAATGTATATTGTGTAGAACTTGGATGAAATGTTCTGTAGACATCAAGTAGGTCCATTTGATCTATTGTATATTTTTCTATTTCATTTAAGTATATTGACACTTAACATGGGCAGCTTCTAATGGAGCTTCTATGTGATATGCTTCAATTCTGTGGGACTAACCTAACTGAAGACTTTCTCACAGAGCTCCGGAACAATGTTTTCTGAAGAGCTGGTTTCTACAATGATGTATTTATTAACACACCCCCTTTCTTGGTCTCATAAATTTTGATTTCATTTAGAATTTATTACTACCAAACATGAAATTTTGAAGTTAGTGTTTATTTTTTATTTATCTCTACATCCCCAAAGAAACTGTTCCTGAGCTCTAAGTATGTACTCAAAAAAATTAGCAATAAAAAAACAAAACCCAATACCAAACAAAAGAACCAGAGTGAGCATGGCCCATGCCTAAAATTCCAGCTATGCAGAAAGTAGAGGTAGGAGGATTCAGGTTAAGGCCAACCTGGGGCATGGCTCAAGGCTTACAGTGTTTGCCTCATAAACATAGGGCCCTTAGTTCAAATCCTAGTACCACCAAACTCCCCCCACTTCAAAAAAAAAAAAAAACTAAACTAAAACAAACCACACAGAGTGAGTGAAAGAAAGTATCTAGGTTCCATTGCCAACTTAGTTGTCCTCTTTCTTGACATTCACTACCTTCTTTGTTTTCTTTTTCTGGTGCTACTCACAGAAGGCCTTATTATTGTCTCTTTGTTTTTGGATTTTTGTTTTCACTGGTGAAAAATTTGGATGAGTAATTGTGTCTTAAAATTTTATGCTATTTTTTAAAGACACATGGTGGTAAGGGTGAGGGTCTTGAGGTAATTATCGTATAGATCACATAATATGCACATTTCTCTGTATGTACACATCATATGCACAATATAGTACAACCTAAAGCAAAGAATCCTTTGTAAGTACCAATTTAGAAAGAGCGCAAATTTAATTCTGCAACAGTCTTCCTTGAGTAACTACCTAAAAGCCATTTCCACCACTTATCTGTAATAGTTATTTAGTACTTAAGTAATGATATATGGGAGTTGATTTTATCTGTCTAAATATTAGGAACAATAAGCACAATAATATACACTGTGTGTTGAATATTCAGTATAAGCTTAGCACAATGGCAAGAAATCTCAGATATAAACTCTCTGTAAGAATAATGTATTTGAAGTGACTGGATTACACCATGGTCTCTACATCAAAAGAACATTAATAAGATGGTGAAGTTAGTGGTTGATTTTGTAGATAACTTTCTTCTAAGTTTCTTGGGGGTAGGGGGGTGGGGGTAGAAGGTCCGGGGACAGGGGAGAGAGGTGGTCCAAACAATGTATACACATATGAATAAATGTAAAAACAATAAAATTTTTAGAAATATTATATCATATAATGAGTTTGGTAAAATATTTAAAAACAAGGATAACGTCAGGTTTTACTTATTCAGAACTTTAGCATGACTAGGATGATGAGTATGATTGTAATTAAACAATAGCAACTGATAACATTTATTATATGCTAGATACTCTTTTAATAACTTTGAAGGATTTTATCTTTTAGTCTTCATAAAAATTATATGTGAAAAATATCCTTATTATCCCTAATTTTAAGAAAAGGAGTTGGAGTACTTGATGAGATGCTATGCTGACTGTCAATAAAAAAATACATCATTATGTTTTGCATTTGTATCCTTTAATTTTTGTAAATTTATGGTATTTGATATTTTATTCCAATAGTGTAATATATAACACCACATTTTTTTATGAGAAACTAAGGGAAAATATATGGGAGAATATATATATTCTTAATAGTATATATAGCTTCTTTACAAGGATAGTCATTGATTGGAAACATACAGTATAACCACTGTTAAGGAATAAAAGAAGGATAGTGGGTAAAATTATAGAGATCTATGAACTGATTAATTGTCTTATTCAAGTTCAAGTGACTGTATTAATAAGTTGATATCAGAAAAAAATCACAAAAAAATACAAATATTAGTTTATTAAATTTCATAAAAATAGTTGTTATATCTGTTCAAAGAATAAAGGAAATCTTACCCATGGTGAGGTGAAATTACCTTTTCCCATCAAGGCTCCACAGGAATTTGTTGTTTTAGAATGTTAACATGTCCTTGTGCCTGTTGAAAACCCTTTTCCTCCTTAAACTTTTAAAGTGGGTAGTTAAGTATGAGAAAGTCATGCTACCTAAGGTTTTAAAGAGTTTATCTAAATATACTGATAACTTTGAGCTTATCTATGTCTCTTCCTAGCTTCAGAATAAATTATTAGTTAACCATCACAGCATCCTAGAGAGTTGGGATCAAAATATTATTCTCACTTTGCAGATTGCTTGAGGCACGGACCAGATAAGTGTCTTATCTGAGATTGCTGGGGAGCCAGGGGCAGAGGGGGAATTAGAATGTCAAATTCTGGATGCTTTATCTCAGGTTTAGTCAGAGGATTCTCACTAACTCCTGGGCAGACCCCATGGCAAATGGGGAAGCAAAGGTGGACCCGAGAGTCAGTGATGCTCAGGTCTGCTTGAGGCTGTCACTATGAGTTTCTGTGTGTCTGCAGGGTGTTAAGAACCCATAAACTAACCTTCTGATAATAACATAAACAATCCATTCTTTTCAAGTTCATAGTTTCTTTGAGCTGACAGCCTCGTCTCCCTAGTTCACTGCCAAAGGCTAATACTGTGCTGAGCTCTACCGTGAAAATCTCCATCACTCCAGAAAACGACCAAATGAAAATAAAATGACATTTTTGTCTTCAGTTAAACCAAGGCTCTGCTTACTCTAGAAAACCTCAATACTTACTGCATAAAGGTCTATGTCTTTTAATGCATATTTGTTAGAAAAAAACCTATAGCATATATGCATTCATCAGTTCAGTTAAATTCAACAGAACCAGAAGGGTAGAGTGAATTGACAAAAAAAATGACTGGAGGCAAATTTATAACTCTAAAACTTTTATGGCTTTCCACTAAAAACAAAAAGCACTATTAAATAAGCTTGTATATTAAAAGTGTATGCTCAGAAGATAGAGGTTCACAATTATGAGAGCAAGTTTCCAAAACATAAATGGCCAAGTATTTTCTTGTCATGGGTAAAACAACAAATTTGACTTAGGAAGATTGTCAGATCAGACATAATCATCTTAGCAATAAGTAATATGATGCTCTAAATTCTTATCTCAACTCCAAATACTACTGAAATCTTATAGAAAGAAGCTTTCAAAGCCATAAAGAAGGTACTAAAGCTGAGGGATTATAAATTCACTCAAAAGAAAACAGGGAGAGGTAATTGACAGTGTAATTTGTTCTTGATTTACTTGAGAAAGTACAGAAGATTTTGGTACAAAAAAAAATCAACACATCTGAAGCCAGAGTAAGCATTTTGTATTTTCCTCTCCAAATAAATGCAGTGTTATAATAAAACCACTCTGCATGTATGTTTTGTAATTGTTATTTCATTCATTGATGTGCTAGACACCCCCCTTTCTATGCTGGTATACAGTCTAAGATCCCCCTGCCCCTCAGTGGATGCCTGAAGCTACAGATAGTACCAAACCCAGTACACAAATGCTAGGATACCACACAGTGAGTCTAATAACTGAGACAGGCTACTAACAGGTATGGGTATGCTGGACAAAGGTATAGCACACTTCCTGGGTGGGATGGAGCAGAACGGTGTGAGAGTTCATCACTCTACTCAGAATGGCTTGCAGATTAAAAATTATGAATAGTTTATTTCTGGAATTTTCTATTTAATAATTTCCAATTGCAGTTAAACACAAGTAAATGAAACCACAGAGAATGAAACTGAAGACAAAAGTGGGGGGGGTCTAATGTATTGTGATGTTTTCTTGTATTTTTCAGTATTGTTTGAACACATGGTTTTATAAAGCTATATCTTAGTCCATTTGTAAGGATGCTATAATTCATTGAATTAATTTTGTGAAACTGGTCATTTGGATGTTTTGAGTTTTTACCTGAAGAACATGTGTATGCTAATGTTCTTGTATTGAATATTTTCTTAGGATTTTTTTTTTGTGTTTTCATTATTGATTGAGTTCTTAATTTTTGATTAATCCTTTGAATAGTTAGAATTTGATGTTTAATTTTTTCATATTCAAAATATAATCATCACATATTTAAATGATTGTTCATCTGTTTTTCTTCTATACTTACAAGTAAGAAATATTTTATGTGTGGATTTCTTGGTTTATAATATCTACATGCCTGGATGTTGGATCATTGCTTTCTGGTATTGCTACTGAGTCTCATGTAGACTGATGTTTTTTCCTTTGTAAACAGAAACCTAAACTTTTTCTTTCCCCTTGAATTTATGAATCTCAACATGATCAGTTGAGGCTTTTGTCCTCAGTAATGCTGCCTGTTCATCATATCTGTAGATTCAAACTTTTCCTTTGTATAGGGATACATTGTCATATTATAATTTAGTTTTACTAACCTCTGCTAAAAAGGTTTCTTTTTCAAGATTACAAATTACGTTGCATATCATTTTCTCGACTACATTTACTCTTCTCTCATCATATTAATCTCTTCTCACTTCTTATATATTGGAGGCAGCTGTTCACATTTACTGCACATATTACTATTTAGTTTTGGGCAGTGATGATTTTGTGCTTTATCTAATCTTAAGCAATACTAACTTTATCATTTTATTTTAAATTTATTTTTTTATTTCTACTCATCTCCTGGCCAAATTTCTTTTTCATATTAGTATGTTATCTCTCAGCTCTTATTTCACAGGTCTTTACTTTGAGTTTTATTATGAACAGAAGACAATGTTTCTAAACTCTCATTTCCTGTAGTAACCTTTTAGAAAATCTATTGTTGAAGCAATTTTTTTTATGTTAAAGAAAATTTTCTAATTTCCAAGCTTTCTTGAATTTTTTTATTCATTCTCTGAACAGGAAGTGTGACATTGTTACCAGTAATAATGAATGAAAAACATAGATTTAGAATGCATGATCACAGTGTAATTTGTTGTGTACTCTTTTTTTTTAAACCAGGGACTAAGAATCAATATTCACACGTGCAAAAGACCTTTAGCATTTTGAATTATTGGCAGTACATGCAGAAAGCTCAATGCAGGAATGTTTGTGTCCACTTAAAATAAAAAATTCATATACTGAAATTTTAACTGCTAAGTTGATAGTATTAGGACATGGGACTTTTTAAGAGGTGGTTATATCACAAGATGGAAAACTCACAAATAGAACTAGTACCTTATAAGAGGCTCCAGGGAAATCATTTACCCCTTCCATCTTGTGAGACACAGTGACAACATGCCATCTATGGGAGAGAGGAACCTCATCATGCACTGAAGGTGCTCAGACCTTAATCCTGCACTTTGCAAGCTTCCAGAACTAAGAGAAATAAATTTATATCATTAATAAGCTGCTCAGCTTATAGTATTTTGTAATAGGAGTGCCCCCAAACTAAGAAGTGCTTGAGAAATCAGCTCAGTTCTTCTTTGAGGTAGAGGACAAACATTGCCTGGGATGGTGACTCATTTCAACTTTTTAAGTCTCATTTTCAGCAGAAAACTTTTCCAGGTTTTATAAGTGGGTAGTTAGTTTTTGGTTGGTGTGAACGTTTTCTTCATAGCTGTTTTAGTGAGAAGATTTAACAGGCTCAGCTAGAAATTACAGTATTAATTCAGACACAATTATAGAAAAGGTACAAAAGGCAGTATGACACCGGAGTCTGGCATGAGCTGAAATATATGGTTCAATGAGGGGATAGCGAAGGAAGATCCATCACAAGGCTTCTTGGCCTGGTCTTCATTCTGTGAACAATGTGAAGCATTTGAAGTTTGAGAGAAATGTATCAGGGATGTGTAGGTGAAATAGAGAAGTCGTCTGGAGGCAGGAAGATTAAGCAGGACCTTCTAGTTGGTTTTTCTGACTCTAATGTTGAGAATTTAAATAGGTTGATAAGTTTATATTATTTTTAGGAAACCCTAGTGCTAAAAACTGAAAAAAATGCAATGATTATTACATCATATGCTCTCTTCATTTTTCATGCATGGCTTGCTTTTATTCATTCATATATTTACTTATTTTATTTAAAATAATGCAGCAAGCACTATTACTACAGTACCAGCACATTAATAAATGAAGTAACAGTTACAATGATTTTGTTAAAACAATGCATTTATTTGGACAGGAAGATACTGGTGAAAATAAAGCCTACTCTGGCTTCATATGTGCTTAGTTTTATTTTCATCAAGATTTTCTGTACTTTTGTTATCAAATCAAGGAAAATGATATGTTTAGTCAACTCTTCCTTTTTTCCTGAATTTATAGTTTTTCAGCTCTTGTGTCTTCCTTGTTTAGAAAACTTCTTTCTATAAGGTTTCAGTAATATTTGGAGTTGTGATAAGAATATAGAACATTATATTAGTTATTGGTAAGGTGTTTATGTTCTGAACTGTTTTATTGCAATGGACAATCTTCTTCAGTCAAATTTGCCAGTTTACCTATAATAAAGAATGCTTGGCAACTTAAATTTTTATTTGTCTCTCATTTAATTTCATACAGCTAAGATTCATCCTATATTTTTAAAAATGGAGCTGCATTTGATATCTTAATTATTTTCTTCTAGTTGTGATGAACTTGATAACGACGCATTAGGAATTTAATTAATTAATTTGCTTAGATTAGTTTGTTGTTACTGGGATGAATTTGTGAGAAGACTGGGATCAAACTTAGTTTTATTTGTCATGACCTGAAACAGTGGAATCTGTTAAATTCACCCTTCACTTAATTGAAATGTCTTGCTACTAGTTAGTATATATCAGTAATAAAAGATTAAAATAGCCTTTTCTGGCTGTGATTTTCCCAGATGCACCATAGTGAAATAATTTTAGCAAAATGTCATAAGTATCATGAATTTGTAGTTATTCCCACCCATGCAAGATAGCAGTAAGCATGTGTAAAAGCAGCAAATATTGCATGTGATAACTTTGGGTGCTAGCTTAATCTCTCAGAAATCAAGCAAAGCAGAACAGAGGAATTTTGTAGTATTCGGCCACTCAATTTTTTAAGAAGAAGCTCCTGGACCAGTGAATTCATTTTCATTTTTATTTATTATTTTTCTGTTCTGGGAAAAATTAGGGGCTTAAGCTAAATAATTACAATTGCCGAATTTCATAAGAAAGTACATAATTTCATATGCATTTTTCCAGAATTAAATCATGTCATAAGAATGTTTCCCAGGTATTGTGTCTTTCCTGGACAGTAACTTTCACTGGTGCCTGATACTCTTTCAGAATTAAGGGGATCAACTTATCTCACTTTGTCTGAGATACCTCATTTTGGTACTTAAAATCCTGCATCCCTCTTGGGGAGATGTCCGACAAAGCTTTCTCAAACACTTAGCCTCAATATAACGATCAATAATAGATACTCTTTTGGTGATGGCTTCCGGAGATAAAAAGTTCTCATTTATATTTTAATGCTATAACACTTATACTATTTCAAATTCACATTTTATAGTACAGTAAGAAAAACGTGAAATACAGATACTTAAAATCCATCCTTTTAAACTAATTTAAATTACAGAATCTGATTTATGAAGTCATCTTATTTCTTTTAAGTAGATATAGTAATTTGGACTAGTCAGACTCTCTCATTTTGCTTTAATGATGAAATAAGAATGATTTGTGATTAGTTTTTCAGTTGTTTATAGACAAAGCTGACAATAAATTTTATAGTGATAGACTCAAAATTTCCTCTAATTTTACTTTCTCTAAAAGGGCTTAGAAAACCCCCCTATTCTCTTTTAGAGAGAAAAATAGAGGATAGCCATTTGAAGCATGCATTCTGGTATGGAAATTCATGGGCACAAAGCCCAGATCTTCCTTCCACATACTAGCTGTGTGATTTTGAGTTGTTTAACCATGTAAAAGCACATCTTCTCAACCTTTAAAATTAACCTAGAAGGTAACACACATGCACAGGAAATCAACGTGAGTCAAATCCCTGTATAGCTATCCTTATCTCAACCAGCAAAAACCCTTGTTCCTTCCTATTATTGCTTATACTCTCTCTACAACAAAATTAAAGATAAGGGCAAAATAGTTTCTATTTTGAGGGGTGAGGGGAAGAGGGAAAAGGTGGGGGGGGGTAAGGGAGGGGGTGGGAGGAGGAGGGAGAAATGACCCAAACATTGTATGCACATATGAATAAAAAAAGTATGATAATAGTACCTGGGTAGTAGGATGTTATAAAGAGCAATGGCAAGGTAGTCATGTGGCAGATTATTTGATAAATAAGAAGTTTTCAATATTTTGCCTACAAGATAAATTGAGCCCAGTTTGAGCTGCTTTTTTTACCTTATGGCAAAGATTTATTATTTTTTTCTGTAATGGGATCAGGATTTTGTAGTTAGTTGTGTGTGTGTGTGTGTGTGTGTGTGTGTGTGTGTGTGTGTGTGTGAAAGTATGTGTGAGTTGATCACTTTATCATTGGGCTATTTCCATACCTACCTGAGAAGTGAATTCTAATCTCTGCCCTTTCAGTGGTAAGTGACAACTAAACTGTGGTAAATGATTTCTTCTATTAACTCCAGTTGTGTGTTAAACTTTTTCTCAGGAGATGGGGAGATGGGGAAAAAAATTTATGCGCTTTGCTCATGCTCGTTCTCTTATTGTAGATATGTCTTGCTATAGTAAGTGCTGAGTTTTTAATTGGTTTCAGAATGATTTAAGAAGACAGTGTTTATGCTCTGGTTATAAAAGAATACACTGTGATGGGCCTGCCATCTGTTCAAGATAAAAATGAAATCCCTTTGAAGAAGTGGGCAGTGGATAGAAAGATTTTAATAAATGTTAATGTTTTTGTGTCTATGTGAGGTGCTTATCATGAGGGTAACATAAATGTTGTATAAGCCTAAGGGCTCAATCTCAGTGTTTCAGTTCTTACTAAGTCTCTGTTGGGACATTGTATTTTGAATTTCTGAAGTTATATGCTCAAACAAGAGAGGATAGATTTAGTCTAGTAAAGTGTTTGCTCTAGACAATTTCTATTTTGAATCTCTACTTACCCTGCCTCATTATAGCTATATAACACAATGAATTCTTGATCTACAAAGTAGTCTTCAGCAACAAATCTTTTATTAGATATTGTTTTTTCCAAATACTTGATGGAATTTTGACATGCCTTCATCTGTTTAGAATCTTAAACCGTGTTATCCACTCTAATATGAAATACTTTCCTTACCAATAGACATTCTAACAATATCTATTCCACGTTTGAATGACCTTGCATTCTCCTTCCTGACATTTTGTTTCCAAAACACAGACTATTTATAGTTTCCTACACATCTTTTTTGACCATCCTGTCTCTTAAAATTGAAGTGCAGGGTCCTAGCACTCAGTAAGTGGTCCAGCGAAGGAGCCATTTTCTAATTTAAGACTGTCATTGCATATCGTTTAGTTTCCCCTTGGACTTCTGCTTGTGCAGTTACAAGGGTATTATAGAAGAGGGAAGAAGAAAGCTTTTCCTTAAAGGTGATACCATGAAGTATATAAACTTGACGTACAGTGTGAGAATTCAGTGTATTTTCTTCAATATAAAATGCTATTTGACACAGTATATGTTTCCCAGTGTTATTTTGCTATAGAATAGTTGCCTATTTGTCAGAAGCTATTTGTCAGTTTTCTTGGTATCTGCAAGTGGTAAGAATGCTTCAGAATTCAGAAAAGGAAAATTATGTGCTCACAGAGATTCATGCAAGTGCTTGACAAAAAATATGACCTTATTTTTGAGTACATCTGTAACTCAAATGTGCATAATCAGGATGTTTGTTAGGTTTCTTGCCACTAGGGACAGTTTAATTCATCCTAAATTGACGTTTTTCTTAATTGATGATGGTGGTCATTATTACAGTTTGGATAATAAAATGTTTCCCCACATTTATTTTATGTTTTAATTATTATAGTTCATTTAAATCAATGCAATCTATATATAAAGAATGCAAAACAAATCAAGGATCTCTGAGGAGAAATTCTGCTAATGTAGATGTGAAGATATGGTAATGTGAATGTGTTTTGGCAATGGCCGAGTCAAGTATGGTATATAATCTAGTGTACTTTTGGCTGCAAGTAATAGAATATGATACTCCTGTAGCTTTGGTAATAGAGGCTTATAATTTCACATGAAAAGAAATTCAGAAACAGGCAATTTCAGTGTTGCTATAGTGCTCAGTAGTATCGGGGCTCTGAATCATTTTTCCAGTGTAGCAATTATGTCTCAGAAAGCCCAAGCAGATTTCCTCTTAAGCCTCAGTGCTTGGAATTGAATATATTGCTTGCTACCAAACCAATCTCTAGCAAGGGTCCAGAAGAGGGAAGGGTGAGACTGAGATACCTGAGACAAAACCTGATTAATTCTCTGGAGTGGGTCTCTTTCCTGATCATGTTGCCACCTCAACAAAATTGGAGTTCTGCTAACAAGGAAGATGGGGAGGGGTAGATGCACCTGCTGGGTATAACAAATAGTGATTGCTACCCAAGCCAGTCAAGATTGTGGACAGAAACAGCACATTGCCATGTCTAACTATTTTAGGTATTCTGCAAGTCCATTAGCAAACACATTGTGTTTGTCATTTTGCTAGAAGTGGCCTTAACTAATTTTTCTCTGCTATTTTTGTAATAAATATATTGTGGCTCCCTTGGTTTTAAACAGTAACCTGTTTTGGGATATCTTTCTTTGGTGCCATCAGGTGAAATGTGCCTTTGTAAGTAAAACTATTTTGCAGGTTATTATGTATAAGATATAAAAAGGCCCCAGGGGCACCCTCTCTTGGGATCCCCCCAACTCTGGAGTCTATCGTCTCCTACTTTATACTTTTCAATAAACTCTCCCACTTTACACTTTAGAAAAAGAAAAGCCCCCCAAAGCCTGGTCTATTGAAGGCTTAATCCCCAGGTGGTGATACTATTGACAGGTGATTGGATCATGAAGAAATTAATGTCATCAACAGATTAATCTATTAATTTGTTCATAGCTGAGTGAACTATTAGGAAGTGGGTCTTAGTTAGAGGACTGGATCACCAGAGGCACGGCTTTGAAGGGTATATGTTGTTTCCAGACCCAGTTCTCTCCTTTTCTCTGCCATATTGTTTCTGCCTTGCTAAAGATCTAAAGACAATGTAGCCAACTGATGATGGACTGAAATCTCTGAGACCATGAGCCTAAATAAGTCTTTCCTCCCTTATGTTGCTTATCTCAGCAACATTATTGCAGCAATGAAAAGCAACATTATTGCAGCAATGAAAAGCTGCCTAATAGCCAGATGTTCAATATTCTTAATAGTATGAAACAAGCATGAATCATTGGGATTTTTGGTAGCATTTGTTTCATGTTGAGGGAAATTAGGAAATTGCTTTTAAGAAGGTCAAAGATCCAGCATGGTAGTGCACATATGTAATCTCAGATACTCAGGAGTCAGAAATCTGGAGGATCATGTTTTGAGGCTGACACTGGGAAGAATATGATTATCTCAAAAATAACCAGAGTAAAAAGGGTTGGGAGTGTGGATCAAGTGACTTGCACCTGCCTAGCAAGCTCAAGGGCAGGGTTCAAATCCCTGTACCATCAAAAAAAAAAAAAAAAGATTAAGCTACTAAGTTCTCAACATTACTCTTAACATGCAGAAAATTGAGTAAAATTTCCTATTTGAATTATAAAATTTAAAAAAATGACATATTAGTCAGAATAAACACTTACTACAGTTGTGAAGAATTAAATTGCATTGGGTGGCATTGAATTTTTTTTTTAACTTAGAAATAAAATCTCATACACAGTGGCAGCATTTATAGTTGCTAAAAGCCTTTGGAACCAGACTGGTTTGAATCCTAGCTCATAAACTGACTAGTTTTGAGACCCTGAGGAGGTTTTGCCTCGATGCTCTTATCCACAAAATAGGACATTTGCCTATTTCATGGGGTTATTTTAAGGAATAGTATATTAAAATTTTTATGTTTTTAAAATATTACCTGGCATATAGCACATATTGCTTAGGTGTTAAAATATGCCTTGGATTATGGGTATATGTGACATGTAACATTTCTTATGTGGCATGAAACATTTTCTGATTTTTCATTTATACAAATTAGCAATAATTTTTTAACAGACAGATAACACATTGTATGCTCTATGATCCCAATGATATCAGGTATTTAATATGTTTCATAATGCTCATGGAGAAGTTCAAATTCTCAAATTCACTGTCAGAATCAATATGTGGAAACAAAAACTGTACTTGGCAAAATTAGTGACTATAGTCACAGATTATAACATTTACACATTTCCATTGGGGTGTAACATATATATCTTAATGCCTTCATTAACTATTTATTAGCATTTAATATAAGAGAAAAACTTTTATAGATTAAAGAGAGTAGGCCTTTGTCTTTCAGGGACATATGACTTATAAAAGTAAAAATAAACAACAGAAATACCATAAGCTAAATATAACTCAAGGAAATAAAACCTAAAATTCATGAGTGGCCCTGTGTGAATGGTTGAAAGATATAGACTAGAGAGAGAGAGAATTTTCAGTACATATGAGTCTGGCTCTGAAATTCAGATTTTGATGAGTAAAATGCAGTTGCAGTTTTTAAGAAAAGAGAATTAGAAAATTAGAGTTGACTTTTGGACCTACATAAAGTTTGGGGAAAGAAATACTAGATAGTGTAAAAGTAATTGAAAGCTTAAGGACAAAAGTATGACAGAAAATTCTTTTTATTTATAAGAAAGGGGTGAAAACTTTGGTTTAGACCTTCTTGTAGCTAGAACAAACAGAAACATAAGCAGGTGAAAGTCACTTTGTAAGACAAAAATAAGAATTGTTCTGGGTACTGGAATCATAAACAAAGTTTTCTCATGGGTACTCATGAAAGGATTCTGTTTTGCAATTAGGCAAGAAGAAGGAATAAAAGGAATACAAATAGGTAAAGAAACTGTCAAAATATCCCTATGTGCAGACGACATGATCCTATACCTTAAAGACCCAAAAAACTCTACTCAGAAGCTTCTAGACATCATCAATAGCTACAGCAAGGTAGCAGGATATAAAATCAACATAGAAAAATCATTAGCATTTCTATACACTAACAATGAGCAAACAGAAAAAGAATGTATGAAAACAATTCCATTTACAATAGCCTCAAACAAAATCAAATACCTAGGTGTAAACCTAACAAAAGATGTGAAAGACCTCTACAAGGAAAACTATACACTTCTGAAGAAAGAGATTGAGGAAGACTATAGAAAGTGGAGAGATCTCCCATGCTCATGGATTGGTAGAATCAACATAGTAAAAATGTCGATACTCCCCAAAGTAATCTACATGTTTAATGCAATTCCCATCAAAATTCCAATGACATTCATTAAAGACATTGAAAAATCTACCGTTAAATTTATATGAACACAAGAGGTCACAAATAGACAAGGCAATACTCAGTCAAAAGAACAATGCAGGAGGTATCACAATACCTGACTTCAAACTATATTACAAAGCAATAACAATAAAAACAGCATGGTACTGGCACAAAAACAGACATGAAGACCAGTGGAACAGAATAGAGGATCCAGATATGAAGCCACACAACTGTGAGCAACTTATCTTTGACAAAGGAGCTAAAAATATACGATGGAGAAATAGCAGCCTCTTCAACAAAAACTGCTGGGAAAACTGGTTAGCAGTCTGCAAAAAACTGAAACTAGATCCATGTATATCACCCTATACCAAGATTAACTCAAAATGGATCAAGGATCTTAATATCAGACCCCAAACTCTTAAGTTGATACAAGAAAGAATAGGAAATACTCTGGAGTTAGTAGGTATAGGTAAGAACTTTCTCAATGAAACCCCAGCAGCACAGCAACTAAGAGATAGCATAGATAAATGGGACCTCATAAAACTAAAAAGCTTCTGTTCATCAAAAGAAATGGTCTCTAAACTGAAGAGAACACCCACAGAGTGGGAGAAAATATTTGCCAACTATACATCAGACAAAGGACTGATAACCAGAATATACAGGGAACTTAAAAAACTAAATTCTCCCCAAACTAATGAACCAATAAAGAAATGGGCAAGTGAACTAAACAGAACTTTCTCAAAAGAAGAAATTCAAATGGCCAGAAAACACATGAAAAAATGCTCACCATCTCTAGCAATAAAGGAAATGCAAACTAAAACCACGCTAAGATTCCACCTCACCCCTGTTAGAATAGCCATCATCAGCAACACCACCAACAGGTGTTGGCGAGGATGCGGGGGAAAAAGGAACCCTCTTACACTGTTGGTGGGAATGTAGACTAGTACAACCACTCTGGAAAAAAATTTGGAGGCTACTTAAAAAGCTGGACATCGATCTACCATTTGATCCAGCAATACCACTCTTGGGGATATACCCAAAAGACTGTTACTCCAGAGGCACCTGCACATCCATGTTTATTGCGGCACTATTCACAATAGCCAAGTTATGGAAACAGCCAAGATGCCCCAGCACTGATGAATGGATTAAGAAAATGTGGTATCTATACACAATGGAATTTTATGCAGCCATGAAGAAGAACGAAATGTTATCATTCACTGGTAAATGGATGGAATTGGAGAACATCATTCTGAGTGAGGTTAGCCTGGCTCAAAAAACCAAAAATCGTATATTCTCCCTCATATGTGGACATTAGATCAAGGGCAAACACAACAAGGGGATTGGACTATGAGCACATGATAAAAGCGAGAGCACACAAGGGAGGGGTGAGGATAGGTAAGACACCTAAAAAATTAGCTAGCATTTGTTGCCCTTAATGCAGAGAAACTAAAGCAGATACCTTAAAGCAACTGAGGCCAATAGGAAAAGGGGAACAGGTACTAGAGAAAAGGTTAGATCAAAAAGAATTAACCTAGAAGGTAACACCCACGCACAGGAAATCAATGTGAGTCAATGCCCTGTATAGCTATCCTTATCTCAACCAGCAAAAACCCTTGTTCCTTCCTATTATTGCTTATACTCTCTCTACAACAAAATTAGAAATAAGGGCGAAATAGTTTCTGCTGGGTATTGGGGGGGGGAGAGCGAGGGGGCGGAGTGGGTGGTAAGGGAGGGTGTGGGGGCAGGGGGGAGAAATGAACCAAGCCTTGTATGCACATATGAATAATAAAAGAAAAATGAAAAAAAAAAAAAAAGAAGGGACTCTGTTTTAGTGGATGGTGCGATCAATAGCACCTTCTTGATATCTAGTAGTACATTTCATTTACCTATTTCTCTCTTTCTAAGGTCATAATATTATAGAAAAATCTGTTGAACTCTTTCTGTGAGGAACCAGATCAGTTTTATTATTAACTGGATAGCTCTATGGCTAATATTAAATGTCTGAATTTTACCCTTCATCTTTCTTGCTTATTTCCTTTTGATTCAAATTATCTGCATCTAAAAAAATGGATGTGTCTAGCTGGGTACTCCTGATAATGGATGGGATGATGTAAATGTTTAATAGATAACATTTTGGATTTTTACTTATCAAAGAAAAGGAAATATATGAAAGTCAGAACAAGACATTTCTAAGAGGAGAAATGGTGGCTTTATGCATGTGTAACGAGGTGAATTATTTAGTGAAGCCAGTTATACTCTTCAAACTTCCCACTATCCACTAGACCTTTATGCTGAGAGTAGCAGTAATTCTTGTGCCTTGTTGAAGGAAGGAGATTAAAGTCTTTTAACCACTGCACTACTAAATTACTTCCTGGAATTCAGTGATGTTTTAAAAGTGAACCTTGCTATCATAATGTGAATGCACTTGAATTTGGTCTTGCCCCAAGTCTTTGAACTTCTGCTGGTGTGGAGAAACTAGAAATCCCATAAGGAATTATCTACAGCTAGGTTGTTTGAGGCAAACAATTTTGAGTGCTAAAAATAACTTTCCAAAATACCTAGTTCTTTTATCCTTCTTCATAGTGAGGCACTTTGGTTGAAACGAATTAAAGAAGTAGGAAGAATATAAAGGAAGGCATTAAATTTGATCATTAAATTGTGTGAGATTTATTGTGTTTAGAGGAAATATAAAATGCTACATAGGTGATTACAGAAAACTAAATGTTTGTTTTCTAGCCGTTGGGTAGATGTCAGTCAGTGGAGTACTGACATACTTATTATAAAAACACATGTAACATTGTTTCAGTAACAATGGTATTTCAAATGAGTACACAAATATACAAAATATAGATATTGTGCCTTTTCTCCATTTCTCAAGTATATGCCAAATATAAACAGATATACCCGATGTACTCTTCAAAGGGTGGGAGGACCATTTTTTGGGGAAGTGGTATATGAATCTTTACATGAAGAAGGAATTACATGCTTATGTATAATGGAGAGCATTTCATCAGTATTCAAGTGAGCAGTTTTTTTATGACTTTTGTTCAGGTCTTCCATTTTTCCTCATTGAGTCTGTATTTTTGCTTCCTGTCTTCATTCTTGTGATTGACTTCTCGCTCTGAATTTCCTCACAGGAACAGTTAATATGACTCTTAAATAGCTTCAGTAATTCCAGCATATTATTGAGTGAGTCAAGTTGATCAAGCAATAAGGTTGTACACACTATTGGTGATTTTTAAAAATAGTATTTACATAGGAAATATTCCTACATGGACATTGAGAAGTTCAGACTAAAGTAGAGTCATAGGTCATGTGACTGGGTTTAGTTTTTAAGTTGCTCCATCCCAATGTTGATTGGACTGAGTTTATAGTCAAGTGCTTGACATTTTAGTACATCTTAGCCAATCTATATTTTATGGAAACTTTTCAAAGTTTACTAAGCTCCTTGGCGTAGAATGAAATGTTTAGAGACAAAATTGAATAAGTAATTTTGGGGAATTGCTACTTTTTTTAATTTGGCAGAAGTAGGGTTTGAACTCAGGGCCTTATGCTTGTTAGGCAGGCACTCTACCACTTGAGCTGCTCCACCAGCCCATGGGAATTATGTCTTTGTTATAACTTATAATTTTTGTTTTCCAAATAGCTTTTATTCATTAGAGCAGTTTTTAGTTTTTTAGTTAACCTGAGAAGCAGGTTCAGAGACATCCTTTATACCACCCACCTCCACACATGCATCTTCTCCCATCTACAATAAGAGTAGCCCATTTGTTATAATCAATGACCTATATTGACACCCAAAATCCATGCTTTATATTAGGGTTCACCCTTGGTGTTGTATAGCCTGTGGATTTAGACAGATATATGAAATGTATCTCCCATTGCCATATCACAAAATGGCTTTATTTTCCTAAAGTTCTGTGTTCCACCTATTCTTTCTTCCTCTCTGGCAAACGATGATCTTTTTACTGTCCTTATAGTTTTGCCTTTTCCAGAATACTATATTATGGGAATCTTTTTTTAATGGTAGCTTTATATTTTATAGTAATATACATGTAGGTTTCCTCCATGTCTTTTCGTGGCTTGATAGCTCATTTCTTTTTACTACTAAATACTATTACATTTTCTGGATGTAACTCATTTTATTTTATCTTCTAGTTCTGCTTTTCTTTTTTTTGGTTTTCCACAATTAAAATGTAAGCATCATAAAAGAAGAGATTTTGTCTGTTTGTTCATTACTCTATCCCTAGGTGCTGGTAGAGAACAGGTGCTTTCAAAATTTTTTCCCCAATATTTGAAATGGAAATTAAATCTCTTATTAGCAGGAATAAAAAAAAACTTTCCTCACTTATGGTAATTGATTTAGGAACCACAGAGAGGTGAGATAGTGGTATGCAGTGCAGCTAACACTTGGCTTCAGAAATCATTCTACATTTCTACTTTGTGAAAGGCAAAGTATTTGAGGGATAAAGAGGATATTTTACCTTCAATTTACTAGTTTTAGAGTTATTGGATACATTAAGAAGTCTAAGCATATATTAGAAGTTGAATCTTATTACAATTTTCAAACATTAAGGCCATGTTTATCAGTAGACTTAAGTAAGCATTGTCATATAACCTGATAAGTCAACATATTTTTATTCCTTTATTGAACTGCTACAGTCTCTTAAAGACAATGAGGAAATAAGATATGGTTGGAGAAGTTCTCATCAGAAAGGTCTAAAGAAAGTCAAGCATAATGTTGATAAAATATGGGCAGATTGTATGCCCTGTCTTAAAATTTAATTTGGTTTTAAACAATGTTTATTTTCACTCTTGCTCTCTTTGAGGTTGCTTTTCTTAGAAGCAGAGCTTGAAACAGGAATTGCAGTACCTGTGATTGACTGAGAAAGTGCTCTTCAGGAAAAATCTCTAATGGAGGCAGCAAAGTAGGAAAGAGGAGAGAGGGAGGAAGGAAAGTAGAAATAGCCTCGCAAAGGTGGGCATGGTTTTAGGTAAAGTCCAGCCTTGGTTAAGATGGTTGCCCGTTTATGCTCCTGACTCATTCAGTCATTAGCTGGGAGAGGGTGTGGAAAGGGCAAAGTATTTTCTGCTAGCTGAGGGCAAGTTACTGAGAAGAGTCCATCTGCAAGCTCTTAAAAATGGGATTTAACATTGTGTCCAGGGTAGGGTTAAAGTTAATTAATTTAAAGACTTTAAATTAATAATGGTGTTTTAAAATATTAGGACCAAAAGCACTTGGTGAAATATTGTTAAGAAAATAGAAATTATAGCAATAGATTTTGACTTAGACTTTCTTTTGACACAGATTGTATTTTCTGTAAGACCATAAAATTATAAATGATTTAACTGGATAGAGATTGAATTTCTCTACTGATTTATATAAAAACTTATGGCACCTCGCATTTTACCATCAGTTGCTTCACTTCTGATTATAGCATGTGCCAGGCCACAGCTCATCATGTGCCTAAGGTTGGAATGCTTAGAAGTGACAGTTCTATGATAAGAACTTGCTCTAAATCAAAAGGATGATCAAGTTCTTTTATTCTGACAAAGGGCTCTTGAAATGCTTGGAAGAACAAGAGTTTCAGGAATTAAGGTTTTCTGGACTTGTGGATTTTCCTCCTAGTAAGGAGCACTGAATTTTCATAAAAGCCTTGTGTTGTTTTTAAACCACATCTAGAGAACTTGTTTGCATGTTTGCTTTAGTTGTAATGCAGTCATTGTCTCAGAGACTCTGCCATCCATGTTCAGCTGTGGAAATTGTCATACATAAAATTCTGATGATGCCCATATCAATGGTTACTAGTACCACTTTCTGAAAAGGGTGAGTTGACACATTTTTTAAATCCATTCATCAGTGGTGGGGCAACTTGGCTGTTTCCATAACTTGGCTACTGTGAACAGCGCCGCAATAAACATGGGTGTGCAGGTGCCTCTGGAGTAACCTGTGTCACAGTCTTTTGGGTATATCCCCAAGAGTGGTATTGCTGGATCAAATGGTAGATCAATGTTTAGTGTTTTAAGTAGCCTCCAGATTTTTTTCCAGAGTGGTTGTACTAGTTTACATTCCCACCAAAAGTGTAAGAGGGTTCCTTTCTCCCCACATCCTCGCCAACACCTGTTGTTGGTGGTGTTGCTAATGATGGTTATTCTAATCGGGGTGAGGTGGAATCTTAGTGTGGTTTTAATTTGCATTTCCTTTATTGCTAGAGATGGTGAGCATTTTTTCATGTGTTTTTTGGCCATTTGAATTTCTTCTTTTGAGAAAGTTCTGTTTAGTTCACTTGCCCATTTCTTTATTGGTTCATTAGTTTTGGGAGAATTTAGTTTTTTAAGTTTCCTATGTATTCTGGTTATCAGTCCTTTGTCTGATGTGTAGCTGGCAAATATTTTCACCCACTCTGTGGATGGTCTCTTCAGTTTAGAGGCCACTTCTTTTGTTGAGCAGAAGCTTTTTAGTTTTATGAGGTCCCATTTATCTATGCTATCTCTTAGGTGCTGTGCTGCTGGGATTCCATTGAGAAAGTTCTTACCTATACCTATTAATTCCAGAGTCATTCCTATTCTTTCCTGTACCAACTTTAGAGTTTGAGGTCTGATATTAAGATCTTTGATTCATTTTGAGTTAATATCGGTATACAGTGATATACATGGATCTAGTTTCAGTTTTTTGCAGATTGCTAAGCAGTTTTTCCAGCAGTTTTTGTTGAAGAGGCTGTCTTTCTCCATCATATGTTTTTAGCACCTTTGTCAAAGACAAGTTGGTTATAGTTGTGTGGCTTCATATCTGAGTCCTCTATTCTGTTCCACTGGTCTTCATGTCTGTTTTTGTGCCAGTACCATGCTGTTTTTATTGTTATTGCTTTGTAATATAGTTTGAAGTTGGGTATCGTGATACCTCCAGCATTATTCTTTTGACTGAGTATTGCCTTGGCTATTCGTGGCCTCTTGTGTTTCCATATAAATTTCACGGTAGATTTTTCAGTGTCTTTAATGAATGTCATTGGAATTTTGATGGGAATTGCATTAAACATGTAGATTACTTTTGGGAGCATAGACATTTTTACTATGTTGATTCTACCAATCCATGAGCATGGGAGATCTCTCCACTTTCTATAGTCTTCCTCAATCCCTTCTTTAGAAGTTTATAGTTTTCCTTGTAGAGGTCATTCACATCCTTTGTTAGGTTTACACCTAGGTATTTGATATTTTTTTTGAGGCTATTGTAAATGAAATTGTTTTCATATATTCTTTCTCAGTTTGTTCATTATTAGTGTATAGAAATGCTAATGATTTTTCTATGTTGATTTTATATCCTGCTACCTTGCTATAGCTATTGATGGTATCTAGGAGCTTTTGAGTAGAGTTTTTTTGGGTCTTTAAGGTATAGGATCATATCATCTGCAAATAGGGATATTTTGACAGTTTCTTTACCTATTTGTATTCCTTTTATTCCTTCTTCTTGCCTAATTGCTCTGGCGAGGAATTCCAGTACTATGTTGAATAGGAGTGGAGATAGTGGGTGGTCCTTTGTATTTTTAAGTGAAGTGCTTATACTTAAAAATTTGCTAGTGGTATGTACAAATAAAAATAATGTTTATATTCACATTGCAAAAGTCCCAATTCATTAAATGATATTTTATAGAATGTATTTTACCGTCAATAATTATTTATAAAATTTGCATTATTTTTTGGAGTGGTATTCACAACAATTAGGTTTAGTTGTGTACATATTGAGGTGAGGAAATGTCACTACCAGGCAATTTTCCTACACTTTTATTTTGGACTGTCTATCTCATGGTTACTGAGAATATGTGTGTAAGTAGTTTTTTTTTTTTTTTTAAACAAACTTCTACCTTATGGAAGTATGTAATAATGTCCTAGTGCCTAATGTGGCAAACATTTGTTTTTCTCTCATTACAGAATTTCTAATTTATATCATTTCATCTCATACGTTTGTAGATTTGCTTCACACTATTCTTGCAAATAATAAAACAAAAACAGTCTATGACTATTCCAATATATATTTCATTTTTCATATGGATGCATGCATGTTTTTGAATTTGATACAATTTTTTTTTGGCCAGAGTTATTGTTTTTCTGTATTCATTAATATTATTGTTTTTGGCAAGTTTTAAGTCTGTTTAGACATGCAGATTGTAGCCGTAATCTCAGGAATATATATTCATATGCATATATGTATATGGATGTATAAAACACATATTTTCATCTCTTTTTTATTAGTGTCTATCAATTATACAAAGGAGTTTCATTGTGATATTTCGAGAAATTCATGTAATGTACTTTGATCAAATTCACCACTTCTATTACTTTTTCTCTTCCTTCTCCCTCTTTTAAAACCATTTTAATGACTTTTATTATTCTATTTTTTTTTCATTTTTCTTTTATTATTCATATGTGCATACAAGGCTTGGTTCATTTCTCCCCCCTGCCCCCACCCCCTCCCTTACCACCCACTCCACCCCCTCCCGCTCCCCCCCTCAATACCCAGCAGAAACTATTTTGCCCTTATTTCTAATTTTGTTGTAGAGAGAGTATAAGCAACAATAGGAAGGAACAAGGGGTTTTGCTGGTTGAGATAAGGATAGCTATATACAGGGCATTGACTCACATTGATTTCCTGTGCGTGCGTGTTACCTTCTAGGTTAATTCTTTTTGATCTAACCTTTTCTCTAGTTCCTGGTCCCCTTTTCCTATTGGCCTCAGTTGCTTTAAGGTATCTGCTTTAGTTTCTCTGCGTTAAGGGCAACAAATGCTAGCTAGTTTTTTAGGTTCTTACCTATCCTCACCCCTCCCTTGTGTGCTCTCGCTTTTATCATGTGCTCATAGTCCAATCCCCTTGTTGTGTTTGCCCTTGATCTAATGTCCATATATGAGCGAGAACATACGATTTTTGGTCTTTTGGGCCAGGCTAACCTCACTCAGAATGATGTTCTCCAATTCCATCCATTTACCAGTGAATGATAACATTTCGTTCTTCTTCATGGCTGCATAAAATTCCATTGTGTATAGATACCACATTTTCTTAATCCATTTGTCAGTGGTGGGGCATCTTGGCTGTTTCCATAACTTGGCTATTGTGAATAGTCCTGAAATAAACATGGGTGTGCAGGTGCCTCTGGAGTAATGCATATGGAGTAATTCAAGCAGTTGAACCCTTACACTGTCTCCCACCCCTAAACAGTGCCCC
Source organism: Castor canadensis (assembly GCF_047511655.1). Lineage (NCBI taxonomy): Eukaryota > Metazoa > Chordata > Mammalia > Rodentia > Castoridae > Castor > Castor canadensis. The sequence goes on along the minus strand of NC_133399.1, from coordinate 72,034,590 downwards.
CACTTTACACTCATGTTATTCATTTTTGTCAGTTGTAGAGGGACAAAATGTGATATTTGAGTTTCTCAATCTGGTTTATTTCATTTAGCATGATTTCCAGATCCTTTCATTTTCCTGCAAATAACATAATTTCATTCTTCTTTGTGGTTGAATAATACTCTATTGTGTATTACCACATTTTCCACATTTTCTTTATCCATTCACTTGTTGATGAACACCAGGCTGAATCCATATTTTGGCTATTGTGAATTGTGCTGCTATAAACATGGGTGCGTAGGTGTTTCTATTGTATGCTGACTTACATTCCTTCAGCTATATGTCCAGAGTTACCACACCTGGTTGAGATCATAGGGTAGTTCTATTTTTAGTTTTTTGAGACATCTCCACGCTGATTTCCACAGTGGTTGCACTAGTTTACAATCCCACCAACAGTGTAGGAGGGATCCTTTCCCCCTGTATCCTTGCCAACATCTGTTCTTGTTTGTTTTCTTGATGATAACCAATCTGACTGTGGTGAGATGGAATCTTAGTGTAGTTTTGACTTTGCATTTCCTTTATGGCTAAAGGATGTTTACATATCCTCGTGTATTTATTGGCTAGTTGTACTTCTTTTGAGCACTATCTCTTCAATTCATTTGCCCATTTATAATTGGATTATTTGTTCTTTTGGTGTTTACTTTTTGTATATTAATCCTTTAGCCAACAAATAGCTAGATCTGTAGGTTGTCTTCTGATTCTCATAATTGTTTTCCTTTGCTATGCAGAAACTTCTTAATTCAGTACAATTCTATTGGTCAATTTTTGCTCTTATTTCATGAGCAATTGGAGTCATATTAAAAATATATCATCAAGAATCTAACTTTTCTTTTCTCCTGGTAGTTTTAAAGGTTCAGGCCTTCATTTAGATTTTTGATCCGTTTTGAATTAATTTTTGCATAAAGTGATAATGGTCTAATTTCAGTCTTCTTCCCATGGATATCCAGTTTTCTCAAAAGCATTTGTTGAAGAGGATGTATTCTCTCTAACTTTTATTTTTGGTGTCTTTGTCAAAATCAAGTGGCTGTAGCTGTTTAGGCTTATTTCCAAGTCTCCTATTCTCTTTCGCTGTTGTACATGTCTGTTTTTGTGCCAATATCTGTTGTTTTGTTATTATGGTTCTGTAGCATAATTTGAAGTCAAGTATTGTGATATTTCTATTGTTGCTTTTTTTGCTCACTATTGTTTTGGCTCTTTGGGGTCTTTTGTGCATCCATATGTACTTCAGGATTGATTTTTCTATTTCTGTGAAAAATGACATTAAGATTTTGCACTGAATCTGTAGATTGCTTCTGGTAATATAGCCATTTTTGATATATTAATTCTGCCAATCCATGAACAGGGGATTGTCCCATCTTCTAGTGTCTGCTCTAATTCTTCTCTTTAATGTTTTATAGCTTTAATTATGGAGGTCTGTTACCTATGTTTTTAGGTTTATTACTAGTTATGTTTTTGAGGCTATTGTGAATGGGACTTTTTCCCTTCATTTCTTTCTCAGTCTGTTCATTATCGGTATATAGAAATGCTATTGATACATATATGTATTGGTTTTTGTATGCTGTACTTTGCCAAAATTCTCTATTTTAAGTATACAATCATGTAATCTACAAGTAGAACAATTTCCTACTTAATCTCTTTTATTTCTTTCTCTTATTTTATTGCTCTAGCTTAGAGTTCAGCACTATATTGAGAGTAAGTGTAGAGGGAGTAGACAGTCTTATCTTCTTCCTGACTTTAGGGAAAATAGTTTCAGTTTTTCCCAATTTAGTATGATGTTGGTTATAGGCTAATTATATGTAACCTTTATTATGTTGAGGTACATTCTCTCTGTTCCTAGTTTCTTCAGGGTTTTGGTCATGAAGTTATGTTAAATATTGTCAAAGAAATTTTCTGTATCTATTAAGATGGTCATATGATTTTTATGTGCTGCATTATGTTTATTTTTGTGCATTTATGTCTAACTTTCCCTGCATTCCTTGAATGAAACCAACTTGTTCATGGTGTGTGATCTTTATAATGCATTTAAAAAATTTTTCTTTTATTCATGTGTGCATACAATGTTTGGGTCATTTCTCCCCTCTTCCCCCCATTCCCTCCCTTTATCCCACACCCTCCCTTTCCCCCCATACCCCTTTACTACCAGGCAGAAACTATTTTGCCCTTATCTCTAATTTTGTTGAAGAGCGAATATAAGCAATAATAGGAAGGACCAAGGGTTTTTGCTAGTTGAGATAGGGATAGCTATTCAGGGAGTTGACTTGCATGGCTTTCCTGTACATATGCATTACATTCTAAATTAATTCTTCTAGAACTAACCTTTTCCCTAGTTCCTGGTCCCCTTCTCCTGTTGGCCTCAGTTGCTTTAAAGTTTCTGCATTAGTTCCTTTGCACTGAGGACATCAAATGCTATCTTGTTTTTTTGGGTTTCTTGCCTATTCTCATACCTCCCATGTGTGCTCTCACCTTATCATGTGATCAAAGTCCAATCCCCTTGTTGTGTTTGACCTTGATCTAAAGTCTGCATATGAGGGAGAACATAAGATTTTTGGTCTTCTGGGCCAGGCTAACCTTGCTCAGGATGATGTTCTCAAGTTCCATCATTTACCTGCAAATGATAAGATTTCATTCTTCTTCATGGCTGAGTAGTATTTCATTGTGTGTAGATACCACATTTTCTTAATCCATTCATCAATAGTGGGGCATCTTGGCTGTTTCCATAACTTGGATATTGTGAATAGCACTGCAGTAAATATGGGTGTGGAGGTGCCTTTGGAGTAACCTGTGTCTCATTCCTTTGGATATATCCCCAAGAGTGGTTTTGCTGGATCATATGGCAGATCTATGTTTAGATTTTTAAGAAGCCTCCAAATTTTTTTCCAGAGTAGTTGTACTAGTTTACATTCTCACCAGCAGTGTATAAGGGTTCCTTTTTCCCCACATCCTTGCCAACACCTGTTGTTGGTGGTGTTTTGGATGAAGGTTAATCTAACAGGGGTGAGGTGACATCTTATGTGGTTTTAATTTGCATTTCCTTAATGACTAGAGATGGTGAGCATTTTTCCATGTGATTTTTGACAATTTGAATTTCTTCTTTTGAGAAAGTTCTGTTTAGTTCACTTGCCCATTTCTTTATTGGTTCATTAATTTTGGGAGAGTTTAGTTTTTTGAGTTCCTTATATATTCTGGTTATCAGTCCTTTGTGTGATGTGTAGCTGGCAAATATTTTCTCCCACTCTGTGGGTGATCTCTTCAGTTTAGAGACCATTTCTTTTGTTGAGCAGAAGCTTTTTAGTTTTATGAAGTCCTATTTGTCTATGTTATCTCTTAGTTGCTGTGCTGTTGGGGTTCTATTGAGAAAGTCCTTACCTATACCTATTAGTTCCAAAGTATTTCCTACTCTTTCCTGTACCAACTTTACAGTTTGGGGTCTGATATTAAGGTCCTTGATCCATTTTGAGTTAATACTGGTATAGGGTGGTAAACATGGATCTAGTTTCAGTTTTTTGAAGACTGCTAACCAGTTTTCCCAGCAGTTTTTGTAGAGGTCATTCACATCCTTTGTTAAGTTTACACCTAGGTATTTGATTTTTTTGAGGCTATTGCAAATGGAATTGTTTTCATATATTCTTTCTCAGTTTTTCCACTATTAGTGTATAGAAATGTTAATGATTTTTTTATGTTGATTTTATATCCTGCTACCTTGCTATAGTTGTTGATGGTGTCTAGGAGCTTTTAAGTAGTGTCCTATACTTTAAGGTATAGGATCATATCATCTGCAAATAGGGATATTTTGACATTTTTGAAACCTATTTGTATTCCTTTTATTCCTTCTTCTTGGCTAATTGCCCTGGCTAGGAATTCCAGTACTATGTTGAATAGGAGTGGAGATAGTGGGCATCTTTGTCTCATTCCTGATTTTAGAGGGAATGCTTTCAGTTTTTCACCATTAAGTATAATGCTGGCTGTAGGTTTGTCATATATAGCTTTTATAATGTTGAGGTACTTTCCTTCTATTCCTAGTTTTCTTAGAGCTTTTATCATGAAATGGTGTTGGATCTTATTAAAGGCTTTGTCTGCATCTATTGAGATGATCAAGTGGTTTTTTTCTTTGCTTCTGTTAATGTGGTTTATTATGTTTATTGATTTTCATATGTTGAACCACCCCTGCATTCCTGGGAAGAAGCCTACTGTAGTGGTGAATGATCTTTTTGAAGTGTTGTTGAATTCAATTTGCCATTATTCTATTGAGGATTTTTGCATCAATGTTCATTAAGGAGATTAGCCTATAGTTCTCCCTTTTGGAGGTGTCTTTCCTGGTTTTGGGATAAGTGTAATACTGGATTCATAAAATGTATTAGGTAGTTTTCCTTCCCTTTCTATTTTGTGGAACAGTTTAAGGAGGGTTGGTATTAGTTCTTCTTTAAAGGTCTGATAGAATTCATCAGAGAATCCATCAGGTCCTGGACTCTTCTTTTTTTTCTTTTTTTATTGTTTTATTATTCATATATGCATACAAGGCTTGGGTCGTTCTCCCCCCTGCCCCCACCCCCTCCCTTACCACCCACTACACCCCCTCCCTCACCCCCACCCCCTCAATACCCAGCAGAAATTATTTTGCCCTTATCTCTTATTTTGTTGAAGAGAGAGTATAAGCAATAATAGGAAGGAACATGTGTTTTTGCTGGTTGAGATAAGGATAGCCAAACAGGGAGTTGACTCACATTAATTTCCTGTGCGTGCGGGTTACCTTCTAGGTTAATTCTTTTTGATCTAACCTTTTCTCTAGTTCCTGGTCCCCTTTTCCTATTGGCCTCAGTTGCTTTTAAGGTATCTGCTTTAGTTTCTCTGTGTCGAGGGCAACAAATGCTAGCTAATTTTTTAGGTGTCTTACCTATCCTCACCCCTCCCTTGTGTGCTCTCGCTTTTGTCATGTGCTCAAAGTCCAATCCCCTTGTTGTGTTTGCCCTTGATCTAATGTCCATATATGAGCGAGAACATATGATTTTTGGTCTTTTGGGCCAGGCTAACCTCACTCAGAATGATGTTCTCCAATTCCATCCATTTACCAGTGAATGATAACATTTCGTTCTTCTTCATGGCTGCATAAAATTCCATTGTGTATAGATACCACATTTTCTTAATCCATTTGTCAGTGGTGGGGCATCTTGGCTGTTTCCATAACTTGGCTATTGTGAATAGTGCTGAAATAAACATGGGTGTGCAGGTGCCTCTGGAGTAACCTGTGTCACAGCCTTTTGGGTATATCCCTAAGAGTGGTATTGCTGGATCAAATGGTAGATCAATGTTTAGCTTTTTAAGTAACCTCCAGAGTTTTTCCCAGAGTGTTGTACTAGTTTACATTCCCACCAAAAGTGTAAGAGGGTTCCTTTTTCCCTTCATCCTCGCCAACACCTGTTGCTCGTGGTGTTGCTGATGATGGCTATTCTAACAGGGGTGAGGTGGAATCTTTGCGTGGTTTTAATTTGCATTTCCTTTATTGCTAAGATGGTGAGCATTTTTTCATGTGTTTTTTGGCCATTTGAATTTCTTCTTTTGAGAAAGTTCTGTTTAGTTCACTTGCCCATTTCTTTATTGGTTCATTAGCTTTGGGAGAATTTAGTTTTTTACGTTCCCTATATATTCTGGCTATCAGTCCTTTGTCTGATGTGTAGCTGGCAAATATTTTCTCCCACTCTGTGGGTGGTCTCTTCAGTGTAGAGACCATTTCTTTTGATGAACAGAAGCTTTTTAGTTTTATGAAGTTCCATTTATCTATGCTATCTCTTAGGTGCTGTGCTGCTGGGGTTTCATTGAAAAAGTTCTTACCTATACCTACTATCTCCAGAGTAGTTCCTATTCTTTCCTGTATCAACTTTAGAGTTTGTGGTCTGATATTAAGATCCTTGATACATTTTGAGTTAATATTGTATAGGGTGATATACATGGATCTAGTTCCAGTTTTTTGCAGACTGCTAACCAGTTTTCCCAGCAGTTTTTGTTGAAGAGGCTGCTATTTCTCCATTGTATATTTTTAGCTCCTTTGTCAAAGACATGTTGGTTATAGTTGTGTGGCTTCATATCTGGGTCCTCTATTCTGTTCCACTGGTCTTCATGTCTGTTTCTGCGCCAGAACCATGGTGTTTTTATCGTTATTACTTTGAATATAGTTGAAGTTGGGTATCATGATACCTCCAGCATTGTTCTTTTGAACAATGTATTGCCTTGGCTATTCGTGGCCTCTAGTGTTTCCATATAAATTTCACGGTAGATTTTTCAATGTCTTTAATGAATGTCATTGGAATTTTGATGGGAATTGCCTTAAACATGTAGATTACTTTTGGGAGCATAGACATTTTTACTATGTTGATTCTACCAATCCATGAGCATGGGAGATCTCTCCACTTTCTATAGTCTTTCTCATTTCTTTTTTTAAGAAGTTTACAGTTTTCCTTGTAGGGGTCATTCACATCTTTTGTTAGGTTTACACCTAGGTATTTGATTTTTTTTGAGGCTATTGTAAATGGAATTGTTTTCATACATTCTTTTTCAGTTTGCTCATTGTTAGTGTATAGAAATGCTAATGATTTTTCTATGTTGATTTTATATCCTGCTACCTTGGTATAGCTATTGATGATGTCTAGAAGCTTCTGTGTAGAGTTTTTTTGGGTCTTTAAGGTACAGGATCATGTCATCTGCAAATAGGGATATTTTGACAGTTTCTTTACCTATTTGTATTCCTTTTATTCCTTCTTCTTGCCTAATTGTTCTAGCTAGGAATCCAGTACTATGTTGAATAGGAGGGGAGATAGTGGGCATCCTTGTCTGGTTCCTGATTTTAGAGAGAATGGTTTCAGTTTTTCTCTGTTAAAGTATAATGCTGGCTGTAGGTCTGTCATATATAGCTTTTATAATGTTGAGGTACTTTCCTTCTATTCCTAGTTTTCTTAGAGCTTTTATCATAAAATGGTGTTGGATCTTATCGAAGGCTTTGTCTGCATCTATTGAGATAATCAAGTGTTTTTTGTCTTTGCTTCTGTTAATGTGGTTTATTACGTTTATTGATTTTCATATGTTGAACCACCCCTGCATTCCTGGGATGACGCCTACTTGGTCGTGGTGAATGATCTTTTTGATGTGTTGTTGAATTCGGTTTGCCATTATTTTGTTGAGGATTTTTGCATCAATGTTCATTAAGGAGATTGGCCTATAGTTCTCTTTTTTGGAGGTGTCTTTGCCTTTTTTTGGGATAAGTGTAATACTGGCTTCATAAAATGTGTTTGGCAGTTTTCCTTCCCTTTCTATTTCATGGAATAGTTTAAGGAGGGTTGGTATCAGTTCTTTAAAGGTCTGGTAGAATTCAGCAGAGAATCCATCAGATCCTGGACTTTTCTTTTTGGGGAGACTCTTGATTGCTGCTTCAATTTCATTTTGTGTTATAGATTTATTCAGGTGATCAATATCCTCTTGGTTCAGTTTTGGGTGATCATATGTATCTAGAAATCTGTCCATTTCTTTAAGATTTTCAAATTTATTTGAATATAGATTCTCGAAGTAGTCTCTGATGATTTCCTGGACTTCCATGGTATTTGTTGTTATCTCCCCTTTTGCATTCCTGATTCTACTAATTTGGGTTTTTTCTCTCCTCATTTCAGTTTGGTTTGCCAGGGTTCTATCGATCTTGTTTATTTTTTCAAAGAACCAACTTTTTGTTTCATTAATTCTTTGTATTTTTTTTTGGTTTCTATTTCATTGATTTCAGCTCTTAATTTTATTATTTCTCTCCTTCTATTTGTTTTGGGATGTGCTTGTTCTTGTTTTTCTAGGAGTTTGAGATGTATCATTAGGTCATTGATTTGGGATCTTTCAGTCTTTTTAATGCATGCCCTCATGGCTATAAACTTTCCTCTCAGGACTGCCTTTGCTGTGTCCCATAGGTTCTGGTAGGCTGTTTTTTCATTTTCATTGACTTCCAGGAACTTTTTAATTTCTTCTTTTATTTCATCAATGACCCATTGTTCATTAGTCATTGATTTATTAAGTTTCCAGCTGTTTGCATGTTTTTGTCTTTATTTTTGTTGCTGAGCTCTAGTTTTATTGCATTGTGTTCAGATAGGATGCATGGTACAATTTCCATTTTCTTATTTTTGCTGAGGCTCATTTTGTGCCCTAGGATATGATCTATTTTGAAGAAGGTTTCATGGGCTGCTGAGAAGAATGTATAGAAGTTGATGGAATGTTCTGTAGAAATCAACTAGGTCCATTTGATCTATAGTATATTTTAGATCTAGGATTTCATTATTGATTTTTTGTTTGGATGACCTATCTATTGATGATAATGAAGTATTAAAGTCTCCATGACCACTGTGTTGTAGTTAACATATGCTTTTAGGTCCTTCAGGGTATGTTTGATGAAATTGGGTGCATTGAGATTGGGTGCATATAGGTTCATAATTGTTATTTCCTTTTGGTCTGTTTCCCTTTTTATTAGTATGGAATGTCCTTCTTTATCTCATTTGACCAATGTAGGTTTGAAGTCTACTTTATCAGTGATAAGTATTGTTATTCCTGCCTGTTTTAGGGTGTCATTGGCTCCTTCCAGCCTTTCATCCTAAGCCTATGCTTATTTCTGTCAGTGAGATGGGTCTCCTGTAAGCAACAAATTGTTGGATTTTCCTTTTTAATCCAGTTCGTCAAATGGTGCCTTTTGATGGGAGATTAAGTCCAGTCACATTAAGTGTTAGTACTGATAGGTATGTGGTGATTCCTGTCATTTAGTTGTCTTAGTTGTTTGAAGGTTTGATTTTGTGTACTTAAATTGATGTTACTCTCTTCTTTCTTGGTTTTTCTTTTCCTGTAGTTTATTACTGCCTGCCTGTTCATGGTTATGCTGGGTTTCACTTTCTGTGTGCAGAATCCCTTGAAGAATCTTTTGTAGTGGTGGCTTTGTGGTCACATGTTGTTTTAGTTTCTGCTTATCATGGAAGACTTTTATTGCTCCATCTATTTTGAATGATAGTTTTGCTGGGTAGAGTATCCTAGGGTTGAATTTATTTTCATTCAGTGCCCAGAAGCTCTTACCCCAAGCTCTTCTTGCTTTTAATGTTCCTGTTGAGAAGTCTGCTGTGATTTTGATGGGTTTACCTTTGTATGTTATTTGTTTTTTTCTGTCTTACAGCCTTCAATAGTCTTTCTCGAGTCTCTGTATTTGTTGTTTTAATGATAATATGCCGTGGGGTAGTTCTATTTTGATCTGGTCTGTTTGGTGTCCTTGAGGCCTCTTGCCTCTGTATGGGAATATCTTTCTCTAGATTTGGGAAATTTTCCATTATCATTTTCTTGAATATATTACATATTCCCTTCTCTTGCACCTCTTCTCCTTCTTCAATGCCCATGATCTCAAGTTTGGTCTTTTGATGGAGTCAGTGAGTTCTTGCATTTTCTTTTCACAGGTCTTGAGTTGTTTAATTGATAGTTCTTTGGTTTTTCCTTTTACTACCATTTCATCTTCAAGTTCTGAGATTCTGTCTTCTGTTTGTTCTATTCTGCTGGATTGGCCTTCTGTTTTGTTTTGCAGTTCTGTTTCGTTCTTTTTTCTGAGGTTTTCCATATCCTGGGTGGTTTCCTCTTTAATGTTGTCTATTTTTTTCCTGAGTTCATTTATCTATTTATTAATTGTGTTCTCTGTTTCACTTTGGTGTTTATACAGTGCTTCTATGGTTTCCTTTATTTCTTCTTTTGCTTTTTCAAATTCTCTATTTTTGTTGTCTTGGAATTTGTTGAGTGTCTCCTGTACATTTTGGTAGACCATATCCAGTATCATCTCTATAAAATTCTCATTGAGTACCTGTAGTATGTCTTCTTTTACATTTTTCTTGTGGGCTTCATTGGGTCCTTTGGCATAGTTTATCTTCATTTTGTTGGAGTCTGGATCTGAGTACCTGTTTTCTTCATTCCCCTCTGGTTCCTGTACTACTTTTTTGCTGTGGGGAAACTGGTTTCCCTGTTTTTTCTGTCTTCCCGTCATTGTCCTTGGTGTTGTTACTGTCCCTGTACTGTGTGCAATTAAGTATTTTCTAGCTTGCAATAATAACAATGGTAATTTTTAGAATGGAAGGGTGAGAGGAGATGGAAAGCAAGATGTTAATGAAAAGGGAAAAACCAACAGACAAGTAGGAAAAAACAAAACAAGGAATCAAACAAGAAAGTTTCAAAGGTATAAACAGGGAGCGTTAGTGTACTAATTGACAGTAAGCTGAACAGACATTAGAGAGACAGAGAGAGGATTGAAAATAAAAAATAAAAAGAATAAAGATAAGAATAAAAATAAAAAATAAGTAAGTGAAAGAAATATATATATATATATAAATAAAATAAAACAAAATGAAAAATAGAAAAAAAACCCTCCAAGTTCAAATGCAATGAGGTTTTAGTCTTAATCATTTTGGTGTCTGTCTCAGTCTCCAGTCCTGGAGATATTGCCTCAAATGTTGTTCTGTAGTTGTCTCATGAAAGGGGATGCATAAAGTAGAACAAAACTGCACAAACAACAAAAAACAAAAAACCCCACAAAGTGTCCCAAGTTCAAATGCAATAGTTTCAGCAATTTTTTCAGCATGCAGGTGTAGTGCGGTTGTTTTCTCATCAGAGGTAGGGAGAGAGAAAAGAAGAAAAAAAATTGAGTCTGGAGACTGTTCTGTGAATGGCTATCTGCGCTGTGGCTTGCCTGCCCTCTGCTGTCAGCCTGCTGTTGCTGGAGGCGTTATTTATGCAGATCTCAGGGGTTTACTTAGCACTCACCTGGCCCTGCAGGCTTTGTTTAATCAGAGTTCTCATGTGCGCGAGCCTCTTCCTCAAGCTTTCCCCTTTCCAAGCACACCGAGGGAGGTGACACTGCATCTGCTTTCTCAGGCCTGTATATTTGTTTACAGCTCACATGGGAAGTGGGTCTTCCCCCCTCTCCCATGGAGTTTTCCTCCTTCCGCCACTCTCACAAACTTTCCTGCTCCTGGTGGCTGGGTGCGCACCCCCGCTCCCACTGGAGCCTCTCTGGCCCACCCGGCTTGTTTACTTACAGTTCCGGGAAGGATTTCCTTCCCCCAATCTTCAGCGCTCAATGCGCCCCACCCTCTTTCCCGTGTGTCTTTATTGTTCTTATTGCTTATTACTCAGTTTCTCTTTTTTCCCCCAGGTGGAGGTCAGTCTGTCCAGGGGGCTATGCTGCTCTGGCCCAGGGTTGTCTGTGGGAGTATCACGGTACTGCTAAGCTCACTTTGTCCATGTCTTCCCAAGCCATCTGGTCATGGGCGAGTGGCGGCCTGGGGACCCTCCTGGTTTCTCTGTTTAACATGAAGTGAAGATGCTCTGTGCTGGCTGGAGGTGTAGAGGGGTCAAAGTTTTGCCTCTTTTTGGTGATTTTGCCTGCAAGGTGTGTCTCCAGCATCTCTCCAAGATTTCACTATAGGAGGCACGCTTTCTGCTTCCTCCCTCTAGCCACCATTTGGAATCTTCCTGGACTCTTCTTTTTTGGGCGACTCTTGATTTTTGCCTCAATTTCACTTTGTGTTATAGATCTATTCAGATGATTAATGTCCTCTTGGTTCAGTTTTGGTTGATCATAAGTATCTAGACATCTGTCCATTTCTTCAAGATCTTCAAGTTTATTTGAATATAGGTTCTAATAGTAGTTTCTGGGGATTTTCTGGATTTCCATGGTGTTTGTTGTTATCTCCCCTTTTGCATTCTTGATTTTACTCATTTGGGTTTTTTCTTTCCTTATTTTATTCAGATTTTTCAGGGGTCTATTGATCTTGTTTATTTTTTTAAAGAACCAACTTTTTGTTTCATTAATTCTTTGTATGGTTTTTTTTTTTGTTTTTACTTCATTGATTTCAGCTCTTATTTTTATTTCTCTCCTTCTATTTGTTTTGGGATTTGCTTGCTCTTGTTTTTCTAGGAGTTTGAGATACATCATTAGGTCATTGATTTGAGATCTTTTAGTCTTTTTAATACATGCACTCATCGCTATAAACTTTCCTCTCAGGACTGCCTTTGCTGTGTCTCATAGGTTCTGGTAGGTTGTGTTTTCATTTTCATTGGCTTCCAGGAACCTTTTCATTTCTTCTTTTATTTCATTAATGACCCATTGTTCATTAAGCAATGAGTTGTTCAGTTTCCAGCAGTTTGCATGTTTTTTACTGTTGTTTGTGTTGTTGAGTTCTAGTTTTAATTCATTGTGATCAGATTGTATGCACGGTATAATTTCTATTTTGTTATATTTGCTGAGGCTTGCTTTGTGTCCTAGGGTCTGATCTATTTTGGAGAAGGTTCTGTGGGCTGCCGAGAAAAATGTATATTGTGTAGAAGTTAGATGAAATTTTTTTGTAGACATCAACTAGGTCCATTTGATCTATGGTATGTTTTAGATCTAGGATTTCTTTATTGATTTTTTGTTTGGATGACCTATCTATTGATGATAGTGGGGTGTTGAAGTCTACCACAACCACTATGTTGGAGTTAATATATGCTTTTAGGTTCTTCAGGGTATGTTTGATGAAATTGGTTGCATTGACATTGGGTGCACATAGGTTGATAATTGTTATTTCCTTTTGGTGTATTTCCCCTTTATTAGTATGGAGTGTCTTTTTTTACCTTGTTGATCAATGTAGGTTTGAAGTCTACTTTGTCTGAGATAAGTACTGCTACTCCTGTCTGTTTTCAGGGGCCATTTGCTTGGTAAATCTTCCAACCTTTCTTCCTAAGCCTATGCTTATTTCTATCAATGAGATGGGTCTCTGGTAAGCAACAAATTGTTGGATCTTCCTTTTTAATCCAGTTTGTCTATCAGTGCCTTTTGATGGGGGAGTTAAGTCTAGTAACATTAAGTGTTAGTATTGATATATATGTGGTGGTTCCTGTCATTTCATTGGCTTAGTTGTTTGATTGTGTGTTGCTAAATCAATGTTACTCTCTACGTTCTTGCATTTTCTTTTCCTGTTTTTTTGGTTCTGCCTGCCCTTTCATGGTTTTGTTTGCTTTCACTTTCTGTGTGCAAAATCCCTTGAAGTATCTTTTGTAGTGGTGGCTTGGTGGTCATATATTGTTTTAGTTTCTGCTTATTATGGAAAACTTTTATTGCTCCATCTATTTTGAATGATAGTTTTGCTGGGTAGAGTATCCTAGGGTTGAAGTTATGTCCATTCAGTGCCTGGAAGACCTCACCCTAAACTCTTTTGGCTTTTAATGTTTCTGTTGAGAAGTCTGCTGTGATTTTGATGGGTTTACCTTTGTATGTTATTTTTTTTTTCTGTCTTACAGCCTTCAATAGTCTTTCTCTAGTCTCTGTACTTGTTGTTTTAATGATAATATGTCATGGGGTAGTTCTATTTTGGTTATATCTGTTTGTTGTTCTGGAGGCCCCCTCTACCCATATGGACATAGTTTCCACTAGATTTGGGAAGTTTTCTGTTATTATTTTGTTGAACATATTACACATTCCTTTTGCTTGCACCTCTTCTCCTTCTTCAATGCCCATGATTCTCAGGTTTGGTCTTTTGATAGAGTCAGTTAGTTCTTTTTGTTTTCACAGGTCTTGTGTTGTTTAACTAATATTTCTTCAGTTTATCCTTTAATTACCATTTCATCTTCAAGGTCTGAGATTCTGTCTTCTGCTTGTTCTATTTATTGGATTGGCTTTCCATTTTGTTTTGCATTTCTTTTTCATTCTTTTTTCTGTGGTTTTCCATATCCTGTGTTACTTACTCTTTAATGTTGTCTATTTTTGTCCTGAGTTCATTTATCTCTTTATTTATCATGTTCTTTGTTTCACTTTGGTGTTTTTCCAGTGCTTCTATAGTTTTTTTAAATTTTATTCTTGTGCTTTCTCAAATTCTCTATTTTTGTTGTCTTGGAATTTCTTGAGTGTCTCCTGTACATTTTGGTTGATCATATCCAGTATCATCTCTATAAAATTCTCATTGATTACTTTCAGTATTTCTTCTTTCAGGTTGTTCTTGTTGGGTTCTTTGGGTTCTTTAGCATGGTTTATCTTTGTTTTGTTGGAGTCTGGATCTGGACATCTGTATTTTTCATTTCCCTCTGGTTCCTGTGCTAATTTATTATTGGGGGGAAAATGGTTTCTCTCTTTGCTCCATCTTCCCATCATTCTCCTTGCTATTGTTACTGTCCCTATACTGTGTGTAATTCAGTATTGTCTAGCTTATAATAGTAACAATGATGATATCTAGAATAGAAGGGTGAGAGTAGAGGGACAGCAATGAAGGTAAAGAAAAAAGGAAACAAAACCAACCAACCAACCAAACAAACAAAAAACAGAGCCAAAGAAATAAACATGGAGAGAAAGTGAGCTAAACAGGCATTAGAGAATCAGAGAGACCATAAAAAATTTCCCAAGTTCAAATGCAATGAAGTTTCAGTCTTAATAGTTTTGGTGTTAGTCTTTCAGCATCCAGTCCTGTTGTTGGTGTTTGAATAGTAGTTCTGTCATTGTCTCATCTGGTGGTCTGCATCTCCCAAGTAGGTTAGGAGCTGGTGTCTGGTGGTGAAGGAGCCCTCCTTATTTCGCCATTTGGGCTGGGGGGTGTGGAGGTGTTGGAGTTTTGCCTCTTCTTGGTGGTTTTTCCTGCCAGATGTATCTCCAGCTTCTGTATAATGCATTGTTGAATGCAATTTTCCAATTGCCTCTGTTCAGTGTTGCTCTGCTTTCTCTTCTATTTTATTTTTATTTTTGATCATTTCAATAAAGTTGAAGGGAACAGTAATTAGAAGCCTGTGTCAATGTCATTGTTTGTGTAGAAGTGCAATAACATTTTAATTATCCCCATCACATATTATCACTTGGATGTTCTTGATACTTAAATTTTTTTGTACATATAGAGTACATTTGCTTTTGTACAAATTATTTTTAATATAAAAGATATGTAAGTTCTTGATATAAGGACTGGATGTGGGGCTCAAATGATAGGGTGTTTACTCTGGAAAAAAGTTTAGAGGCTTCTTAAAAATCTAAACATTGATCTACCATATTATCCAGCAAAACTACTCTTGGGGATATACCCAAAAAATGTGACACAGGTTACTCCAGAGGCACCTGCACACCCATGTTTATTGCAGTACTATTCACAATAGCCAAATTATGGAAACAACCAAGATGCCCCACTACTGATGAATGGATTAAGAAAATGTGGTATTTATATACAATGGAATTTATGCAGCCATGAAGAATGAAATGTTATCATTCGCAGGTAAATGGATGGAACTGGAGAACATTATTCTGAGTGAGGTTAGCCTGGCCCAAAAGACCAAAAATTGTATGTTCTCCCTCACATGCGGACATTAGATCAAGGGCAAACACAACAAGGGAATGGACTTTGATCACATGATAAAGTGAGAACACACAAGGAAGATATGAGGATAGGTAAGACACCCAAAGAACTAGATAGCATTTGTTGCCATCAGTGCAGAGAAACTAAAGCAGATACTTTAAAGCAACTGAGGCCAACAGGAAAAGGGGACCAGGAACTAAAGAAAAGATTAGCTCGAGAAGAATTAACTTGGAAGATAACACACATGTACAGGAAAGCAATGCGAGTCAACTCTCTGTGTAGCTATCCTTATTTCAACTAGCAAAAACCTTTGGTCCTTCCTATTATTGTTTATACTCTCTCTTCTACAAAATTAGAGATAAGGGCAAAATAGTTTCTGCCTGTTAGTGAGAGGTTGGGGGGGTCAGGGAGGGAGTAGGGGAGTAAGGGATGGGGTGGGGGAAAGGGGGGAGAAATGACCCAAACATTATATGCACATATGAATATAATAAAAAAGGAAAAAAAATGATAGGGTATTTGCTTAGCAAGCATGAAACCTGAATCCAAACTCAAGTACCACAAAAGAGTGAAAATTCTTGGCATGGTGAATATGTTCTGTCTTTACTGAGCTTCCTTATTGCTGCTGTTGTGGGTCTAAGTGATTGCCTGCTTCCTGCAATTTCCTGAGATGGCAAACTTTTTGAGAAATGATGTCCATGATTTCTTAGTATAAACTTGCACACACCTCAAAACCAACAACACATATTAAGACAAGGGATCACTTCTGTGGAGTTGTTATTAAGATGCAAATCAGCCCACTGGAGCTCTGGAAAGGGTTTTTCTGTCACATGGTATAGTTTTGAAATATAGTTCACAGGTTCATTTGCCCCTCTCCTGGCCTTCCCTACTGGAAGCCTCTTCTTATTCCCAAGTTATTGTTTTTGCAGAAGAAAAGCACATGTCATCATTTCCACAAGCTTTGTTATATAGACCACTCATAAGAACGGTGACCCTGATGCTTCATCTATAATGCTTATTATTAAACATGCAACATAGACATTTCTGTTCTTCCTTTGGCATTTAAATTTGTACAATTTCAATAGCTCCATAAAATGAAATGTTAAGAAAATACTCTGACCTCTTATGTTAACCAATTTTACAGAAGAAGTATATAAAGTGTACATTGTTTAAACCCTGCAGTGTTGTAAACTATAGAAAGTAATAAATTGTTTTTCTGAGTATGTGTAATTCCCCAAAGTTTTTCAGAAACTCAGAGTGCTCCTATTTTTAAAATTTAAGGGACTTGTGCTATCGTTTCATGCATCTCCCAAGACTTGTGTTGCCATGTGATATACAGCACTCTTTTATTTGATATATTACCTTTCAAAGATTGCCGCCTATGTTTTCTGTGCTTATTATACCAAAATGGAAAGATCAGAGATGATGGAGATTTCCCTAATGGTTTGCTTATGTTCCCATATTATTTGTTATTCATATATAATATGAACTATGTCCATTTTTCCTGGCATTATTTTACTGTTGTTTGTAGATTAAGTTACTAAATTGTTTGTATCAAAATATATTCAAAATGTAAAAAATGGAATTGTAGCACCAGGAAATATTTGTGGAAAAATCAATTAACTGGACTGCACCACATTCACAAAAGTGATTAGGAGTGGGATATATCACATAAACCCTCTGATTAGCTGACTTTTAAAACTGCCCCCCTCCCCGTTTTGTTTTTTTTTTTAGTTTGGGGCACATTAGGGCTGATAGAGATACTGGGAGACAAGCAATATTTTGTCTTGTAGATTCCAAGAAGTTTTTTTTTGTCCTGACAATAGAGAACACATAGTGAGAGTAGTCCATGTAAGCTCAATTTACAGAACTATGTTCTTTCAAGTCTGTGTTGCCCAAATCTTTCTTTTCATTATAGTATCATTCGTCCTTTTCCCTTGGTCTTTCACCCTTGCACCACTGTAAGAATTGTTTGTCGCAATACATCATACACCTCAAGGTCATTATTCTGAATAATTTTTGATATTTATTCTTCATCCTTTTAAAGAATCTATCTCCTTTTCTTTTGGTTGTACTGTGGCTTGAACTCTGGGCTTCATGCTTGCTAAGCAGAAACTATACTACAACTATACTACTTGAGCCACTCCACCAGTCCTTTCTTTGTGTTGGGTAATTTTAAGACAGGGTCTCACAAACCATTTGCCTGGAATGGCTTCAAACCACAAATCTCTCCTTTTTTGGGTTATCTTTTTAGCTGCATTGTTTTTTTTTTCAGAACTCCATGCCACTGATATGGCCAAATGAGCCTGAGTGGTCTCTCCTTTGGAAAAGGGTCCTTCAACTTTAAAAGTTATATTGGGCAAGAGTAGGACATAAAAAAAATGACAGAATGAGGGTCTTTTGTCAGAAAAGTGTTTATATTAATTTATATCTTTATGCTTACTACCACATTGGAATATCAAGAGACAGAATAGAGAATGAGTTGGGGATAGTACAAGTGATGACTAATACTTATTTATTAGATGTTCACTACCAGCCAGCAAATCCTCTATGCTTTTCTAATTTAGTAAAGTATCTGGTTTTCACAAGAATATTTCATATTTTCTTTATGGGCGCTAAGGGCAAAGGGAGTTCTTGATGTACCTAATGTAGTTTTTGCTCAAGGGTAGGAGAGAAGATGTATTGAGTCAGTTTTCTGTCACTGTGACAAATTCCTGAGAAAATCAACATAAGGAGGAAAATTTAGTGTGATTTAAGGTTTCAGAGGCTTCAGCCCATGGGCAGCTGGCTCTATTTTTGTGGGTTTGAGGTGAAGCTGAAATGTCATGGCAGAAGGGTAAAGGAAAGCTGCTCAACTCACAACACCTTGGAATGAAGGATAAAGATAAAGATAGAGAGAGAAAGAGGGAGAGAGAGAAAGAGAACAAAAGAATAGAAGATAAGAGTTTGGAGCCTAAACATTATTAATGATGAGCTATGTTCATCTGCAAACTCATGTCTTCTGCTCTTACTCTCTCTTTGCCACTGCATAGGGTAGTAATATGTAGGATGATTAAAATTCTTTGGCCAGTATTTTCTCTATCTAGGAGATGTGTCTACTATGGAGGTTTAAAACAGTAGTCAATTTAGAAGACATAGTAATTTCTCTACTTTTTTTATAACAGGACTTCTCTTACATATGTTATTATAAAAGAAAGCTCTGATCTTTATAGTAATCCTTAGTCCCTGGTCTCAACAGGTGAAAGATTTTGCAATCAATTTTACTCTTAACTCAAGAAGCTGGGACCTTGATTATTTTTCCTTTAGTCAACACTAGAGGAACTTATTGAAAATAACACTTGCCTTTTCTTTTCTAAAGGTTTCTTTTAAGTGTAAGGCAGGAGATTTTATTGAGATGGAAAAGAGTAAAATGGGAGCGTAGAGCCCACAGTGTGAGGAGGAGGTCCTAAAAGAGGGTGTTCCTCTAAAGGTTTGCTAAAGTTGTGTTGCAGTGGAAGTCATTTAAATGGACAAATAAAAGTCTCAGAATCCATAATTCCTCACTCTCAAAATTGCTCCTGCAATACTGTTATGATTAATATATACTAGAAATGAGAAGATATGTTTGAAAATATCCTCACAGACTCAAGGACTTAATATACAGTCTTGACATGGAGAGATTCAGATGATGTTTACTGACAAATTTTTGTACCAGAAAAATTTGGAATTCTGTTCCTTTAAGTCAACTGGATTATGTGATAATAAGATTCTGTCTAAGTATAAGGATTAGAGCAAATAAATATATACACTTCCCACCTACAGTTATTACTGCCTGGAATGACATAGAGACTGGCCTTTTCTCTTGAAAATGGTCTCTTTAACCAGAAAAATGGGCCTGGTTATTAGTCCAAAGACATTTTGTGGTAATAGGTTGGTAAAATGTCCAAGAATGGGAATTATATTTGCTGAAGATTCTTGTTTTGAATTATATTTTAGTATTAAAAGCCAACTTACTACATTTATACAGTCACTGTTGTATTGGCACCAGCTTATGCTTAGCTTTTTGAGTCTAGTTTATTACTTTACATGCCACTATCCTTCTTCTTTGTTTGCCTACATTTAGAGGACTAATTTCATCACTCATTGGATAGTACAAGAAAAATGTGGTCTTGGTCCTTCTGTTAATGGCATCATTCCAGGTTTAAAAATGACTTAATGCAAACATGTGGGTTTTCTAATTTCAAGAAACATTTAGTTGGATTCTTTCTTGAAGATACTAGACGATGAAGGTACAGCAAGGTCAAGAAGAGGGTAATGGGCAATTAAAAGCATGTTCATAGCAATACTACTCATTATGGATCTTAGCTGGAAGCAACCCAAGTGCCAGTAGAATGGATAAATTGTTTCATATCTGTATAATTGAATACGATTCAACAAGAAAAATTTGAAAAAATATAAGAACATGAATAAAGCTAGTAAGTATGTTGGATATGTGTAGGGAAATATGTACAGTACTGTATCGTTCTATTTATAATGAAAAAAAAAAACAGGTAAAACATTCTCTTGAAGGGAGATAGTGGTTACCATTAGCTGTTTCTCTCTGGAATGGGCTACAAGGCACCTGATATTTAATGATGTTGTTTCTAGGGACTTGTTTCATGGTTGTACTCATTTTGCGAAAATCCAATGGATTGAATTTTGTTATTTGTGCATTTTCTTTTACTTGTTAGACTCCAACAAAAAAAGTCAGGGTCTAACAAACTTTGTTTTTGCATTACAAAGAAAGTCCATGCCCTGCAATGGTTGAGATAGGGTATTGCAGACACTTTGCTTGGGCTGGCCTGAAATCGTGATCCTCTTGATCTCAGCCTCCAAGTAGCTAAGATTATATATGTGTGCTACCAGACCTGGCCAGTATGACTACCTTTTTATGTGTGTATGTAGTACTGATAATCAAACTTAGGATCTCATGCATACCTCTATAAATCCTAGTATTTTTTTTTTTAGCAATTATCTTTTTATTTAATGATATATCCACTACTATTTAGATATCATGTGACTGGAGAAGTGCTTTTGGTTTTGGCAAATTTTTAAGAGAAAAGTTGGGTTGAGTTCAAATAGCATAAAGCAAGAAGCAGGAATAATTCTTTAGGATCCTGTCAATGATTAGGTACAGGTTATAGCAAAAACTACTAATCTAGATTAATAATGATACTAGCCTATATTTCCTGATTTTTATCTTTTTCTAACTAAATTGTTTTTTCTGAACATAATTGCACATATCTTCATTGTTAGTTTGAAAAAAGGGGAGAGAATCCATGCATAGATACAGATTATCCTTATATTCTCTTTGCAAATGATCAGAGAGAGCTCACTTATTCACAGCTAATGACTTAAAGAACATTTGTGAATGCACTTTATGTGTTCACTTTATCTTTTTAGGGGGATAAACTTGAAGAATTTTCTAATAGTCTTTACTTTTTAGAACAGATTTTGATATACAAATCAATTGAGAAGGTAGTATAAGAGCTCCCATATACTCCGAGTGAACTTTTCCCTATTATTCACATGCTACATAAGAATGGTGCATTTATCAAGAAAAATATTATTTGTTCTATATTAAGGGGTGACAACTGTTTATTCACATTTCTTTCGGTTTTTAACTTAGCATTCTTTTTCAGTTTCAAGATCCCTTCCAGATACCACATTATATTTAGTTGATGTCTCTAGACTTCTCTTGGCTGTGTTAGTTTTTCAGTTATTCCTTGTTTTTGACAACATTGACTATTTTGAGGAATACCGGTCAGGTATTGTGTAGGGTACCCAATATTAGAATTTGTCTGGTATTTTTCTCATTACAGTACTATGGGTATGATTATTGAAAGGAAGACCATGAAGCAAAGTGTCATTCTCACTTATCACATCAAATCAATGATTCACACTATCAATATAAATTATGGC
This sequence comes from Castor canadensis, assembly GCF_047511655.1. Lineage (NCBI taxonomy): Eukaryota > Metazoa > Chordata > Mammalia > Rodentia > Castoridae > Castor > Castor canadensis. Next base: position 72,013,276 of record NC_133399.1, on the reverse strand, counting down.
TTTTGAAATTGACCTTGACCAGTCTTCGTCTGGTTTCTACAGTGTAAATCTATTTTTTATCCTTTCCTTGCTTTTAATAGGGAGTAAACAACCAATGAAATTGTCTTTACCTGTGTAACCTGAACTTGTACTACCTGAAGGACAAAGCTATCTTGCTTTTAAGAAGATAGAAATGATGAGGTTGTAAGTAGCTTGATCAACACGATCTCTAATATAATGTTCATTTTTGTTGTGCCATTTGCCCACAGTGTTTTTTTCTTTGTTATTATTGTGTGAAATGATTAGAGGAGATACTAGTTGTTTGGTTTCCTAATATTTTGAAAATGTTTGGGTGACTGACATTTAATGCACCTTATTTATTTGAATACTATTTTGAATTCTCCACAAAATCTGATTAATGTGTATAGATCTTTAAGAATTATTGGTGGAACTACTAACTATCATATTATTGCATTTTATGTAACAACATGAAAAAGCATTAACTTTACAACACTGCTTATAACTATAATATTAGGTGAATTATATTTTGGTGCAATTTAACTTATTGAAAGGGGATAGCAGTCCTTCTAACAAAGAGACAGCTTATCTTCTGCTTTGTGGGATGGGCACTTCTCTGAGTGTTATATATACTTGGTGAAATTAGAGTACTTGGGAAAATTCTGAGTGCTGCACACTGCTGAAATGGAAAAAAAAAGTGATTGTAGGCTTACTCAAAAGCATGTGATTATAGAGTTTTAGAAGTTGTGCTAGAGGATTTCTAGTAAAGCATTATAAATCACAGCATTAGACAACAAAGCTTATCACTTTTTCATAGAAAGAAAGCTCATAGTGATTTCCAATTTTATATTTTAGTTTATGACAGCAGAATTCTTAACAATAAATCTTTTAATTTCTTTAGAGTAAATAACAGCCACTGCAGTTAGATATATAGAAAAATGAATGTTGAAGTAATTCTTTTTAAAAATTATATTTATTCAAAAATGTCTACAAGTAATATTTATTTAGACAATAAATAATCTAAAAAAATACCTGAATTGACTGGCAAATAATATGGCTAACAAAAATGATCTCTATTATATTTTATACTAATAATGCATATAATATTGCTTCTGTTAAAAATGGGTATAGTTAGGCTGACACTGTCAGAGTGAAATCTGAGTCAATTGAGTTGCCTAGTTTAGTTCTTCTCTAATTTTTGCCAATAAAGTGATGGTAACTTTATTCCATGGTAGTAGAATTACTTGCATAAATAAACTGTCAGAGTTATGCATGCCTTACTTGCAGTTACCAAATTTAAAAACCTTCCAGGTGAATAAGAATTGATTATATGAGCCCCTGTCAAATTTTTGATTCTGGGCTTCTCCATCAACATCGGCTGAATTTGTAGCCAGTGATGATGGCCCAGGCTTCTTTGCAGCTGAGGAAAATGTAATATTGGAAGAAAACATTCAGAAATGAGGATACTATATCATATGTAGAGAAAAATGAAGTTGGGGACACATGTAAAATATATATTTCTTCTTGCTTTCCAAAGAAAATTTTATTTTATTCATTTATTCACATGTGCATACATTGTTTGGGCCATTTCTTCCCCCTACCCCTCCCTCCCTCCTTCTCCCCCACAACTCCCCTCGCTTCCAAGCAGAATATGTTCTGCCCTTATCTATGATTTTGTTGACCAGAAGACAAAAGCATAATAAGAAAGACAAAGCATTTTTGCTAGTTGAGATAAGGATAGCTATACAGAGAGATTCCTAGCATTGCTTCTATGTACAAATATGTTACAACCCAAGTTGATTCATCTCTACCTGACCTTTTCACTAGTTCCTGATCTTCTTGTGTTGATCTCTGTCACTTTAAGTTTTCTGTATTAGCTCCTTTGCAGCGGGGACATCAAATACTTTCATGTTTTGGGTTTCTTACTTATCCCCATACCTCCCATGTGTGCTCTCCCCTTATCATGTGACCCAACTCCAACCACGTTTCTGTATTTGCCCTAGATCTAAAGTCTGCATGTAAGGGAGAACATACAATGTTTGGTCTTCTGAGTCTGGCTAACCTCCTTCAGAATGATGTTCTCCAGTTACATCCATTTACTTGAGAATAATAAGATTTCATTCTTCTTCATGGCTGAGTAAAATTCTTTTGTGTATAAAAACCACATTTTCTTTTTTTAAATATTCATTTATTCACATGTGTACATAGTTTGGGTCATTTCTCCCCCCTGCTCCCCTCTCCCCCCTGCTCCCCTCACCTATCCTCTCTCCCCTCCCCTCCAGCTTCCAGGCAGAACCTGTTCTGCCTTATCTCTAATTTTGTTGAAGAGAGGACATAAGCGTAAGGAAGACAAAGGATTTCTGCTAATTGAGTTAAGGATAGCTATACAGAGAGATTCCTAGCATTGCTTCTGTGTTACAACCCAAGTTGATTCGTCTCTAACTGATCTTGACAATAGTTCCTGATCTCCTTTTTATGTTGACCTCTGTCACTTTAAAGTTTCTGTATTAGTTTCTCTGGAGTGGGGACATCAAACACCTTCATGTTTTGGATTTTCTACATATCCCCATTCCTCCCGTTTGTGCTCTCTCCCCTTGTCATGTGACCAAGTCCAACCACATTGCTGTATTTGCCCTAGATCTAAAGTCCACATACAAGGGAGAACATATGATCTTTGGTCTTCTGAGCCTGGCTAACCTCCTTCAGAATGATGTTCTCCAGTTCCATCCATTTACCTGCAAATGATAAGATTTCATTCTTCTTCATGGCTGAGTAAAATTCCGTTGCATATAAATATCACATTTTCTTGATCCATTCATCAGTAGTGGGGCATCTTTGTTGTTTCCGTAACTTGTCTATTGTGAATAATGCTGCAGTAAATATGGGTGTGCAGGTGCCTTTGGAGTAACCTGTGTTGCATTCCTTTGGGTATATCCCCAGGAGTGGGATTGCTGGATCATACGGCAGATCTATGTTTAGATTTTTAAGAAGCCTCCAAATTCTTTCCACAATGATTGCACCAGCTTACATTCCCACCAGCAGTGGATTAGTGTTCCTTTTTCCCCACATCCTTGCCAACACATGTTGTTGGTGGTGTTTTTGATGATGGCTATTCTAACAGGGGTGAGGTGGAATCTTAGTGTGGTTTTGATTTGCATTTCCTTAATGGCTAGAGATGGTAAGCATTTTTTCATGTGTTTTTTGACCAAATGTATTTCTTCTTTTGAGAAAGTTCTGTTTAGTTCAGTTGCCCATTTCTTTATTGGTTCATTGATTTTAAGAGAGTTTAGTTTCTTAAGTTTCCTATATATTCTGGTTATCAGTCCTTTGTCTGATGTATAGCTGGAAAATATTTTCTCCCATTCTGTGCATTGTCTCTTCAGTTTAGAGACCATTTCTTTTGTTGTGCAGAAGCGTTTTAGCTTTATGAAGTCCCATTTGTCCATTCTTTCTCTAAGTTGCTAAGCTGCTGGTGTTCTATTGAGGAAGTCCTTGCTTATACCTATAACTTCCAGAGGTTTCCTGCTCTTTACTCTACCAACTTCAGAGTTTTGGGTCTGATATTAAGATCCTTGATCCATTTTGAGTTGATACTAGTACAGGGTGATAAACATAGATCTAGTTTCAGTTTTTTGCAGACGGATAACCATTTTTCCCAACATTTGTTGAAGAGGCTGTCTTTTCTCTATCGTATATTTTTAGCACCTTTGTCAAAAATAAGGTGGGCATAGCTGTGTGTATCCATATCTGGGTCCTGCCTGTATTCTGTTCCATTGGTCTTCATGTTGTTTTTGTGCCAGTACCATGCTGTTTTTGCTATTACTTTGTAGTATAGTTTGAAGTCGGTTATTGTGATGCCTCCAGCATTGCTCTTTTTGCTAAGTATTGCCTTGGCTATTTGCAGTCTCTTGTGTTTCCAAATGAGTTTTAGGGAAGATTGTTCAATCTTTGTGATGAATGTCCTTGGGATTTTGATGGGAACTGCATTAAATATGTAGATTGCTTTTGGTAGTATATAGCCATTTTTCCTGTGTTGATTCTACCAATCCATGAGCATGGAGATGTCTCCAACCTTCTATAGTCTTCTTCGATCTCTTTCTTCAGTGGTTTGTAGTCCTCCTTGTAGAGGTCATTCACATCCTTTGTTAGGTTTACTCCTAGGTATTTTTTTTTTTGAGTCTATTTTAAATGGAATTGTTTCCATATATTCTTTCTCCATTTGTTCATTGTTGGTGTAAAGCAAACTAATGATTTTTGTAAGTTGATTTTGTATGCTGCCACCTTGCTGTAGCTGTTTATTGTGTCTAGGAGTTTTTGGGTCTTTAAGATATAGGATCATATCATCTGCAAATAGGGATATTTTGACAGTTTCATTACCTAATTGCATTCCTTTTATTTCTTCTTCTTGACTAATTGCTCTGGCCAGAAATTCTAGTACTATGTTGAATAGGAGTGGAGATAGTGGGCACCCTTGTCTCGTTCCTTATTTCAGGGGAAATGGTTTCAGTTTTTCACCATTACGTATAATGTTGGCTGTAGGTTTGTCATATATAGTCTTTACAATGTTGAGGTACATTCCTTCTATTCCTAGTTTTCTTAGAGCTTTTATCATGAAGTGGTGTTGGATCTTGTCAAAGGCTTTTTCTGCATCTATTGAGATGATCAAGTGGTTTTGTCTTTGCTTCTATTAATGTACTGTATTACATTTATAGATTTGCATATCTTGAACCACCCCTGTATCCCTGTGATTAACCAACTTGGTTGTGGTGAATGATCTTTCTGATGTGTTGTTAGATCTGGTTTGCCATTATTTTATTGAGTATTTTTACATCGATGTTCATTAGGGAGATTGGCCCATAGTTCTCCGTTTTGGAGGTGTTTTTGTCTGGTTTTGGGATAAGTGTAATATTGGCTTCATAAAATGAGTTAGGCAGTTTTCCTTCCCTTTCTATTTCATGGAGCCATTTAAGGAGGGTTGGTATTAGTTCTTCTTTAATGGTCTGATAGAATTCAGCAGAGAATCCATCAGGTCCTGGACTTTTCTTTTTTGGGAGACTATTGCTGCTTCAATTGGTTTTGTGTTATAGATCTATTCAGGTGATTAATGTCCTCTTGGTTCAATTTAGGATGGTCATAAGTATCTAGAAATATGTCCTTTTCTTCAAGATTTTCACATTTATTAGAATATAGGTTCTCAAAGTAGTCTCTGATGATTTCCCGAACTTCCCATGGTGTTTGTTGTTATCTCCCCTTTTGCATTTCTGATTTTACTGATTTAGGTTTTTTCTCTCCTCCTTTTAGTCAGGTTTGCCAGAGTCTGTCAATCTTATTTATTTTTTCAAAGAACCAACTTTTTGTTTCATTGATTCTTTGTATGTTTTTTGTTGTTGTTGTTTTTTGTATTTCATTGATTTTGGCCCTTATTTTTATTATTTCCCTTCTTTTGCCTTTTTGGGGATTTGCTTCTTCTTGTTTTTCTAGGAGTTTGAGATGTAGGATTAGGTCTTTGAGTTGAGATCTTTCTGTGCTTTTAATATATGCACTCATGGCTATAAACTTTCCTTTCAGGAGTGCTTTTGCTGTGTCCCACAGGTTCCGGTAGGTCGTGTTTTCATTTTCATTAACTTCCAAGAAACTTTTAGTTTCTTATTTTATTTCATCAATGACCCATTGATCATTGAGCAATGTGTTGTTCAGCTTCTAATTGTTTGCATGATTTTTACTGTTGTTTGTGTTGTTGAATTCTAGTTTTAATGCATTGTGATCAGATAGAATGCATAGGATTATTTCTATTTTCTTATATTTGCTGAGGGTTGCTTTGTGCTCTAAGATACGATTAATTTTGGAGAAGGTTTCATGGACTGCTGAGAAGAATGTATATTGTGCAGAAGCTGGATGAAATATTCTGTAGACATCGGCTAGGTCCATTTGATTTATGGTGTGTTTTAGATCTAGTATTTGTTTATTGTTTTTTTGTTTGTATGACCTATCTATTGGTGATAAGCAAGTATACTTCAGAGTATGTTTGATGAAATTTAGTCCATTGACATTGGGTGCATATTGGTAGATAATTGTTATTTTCTTTTGGTGTATTTCCCCTTTTATTAGTATGGAGTGTTCTTCTTTATCTCTTTTGATCAATGTAAGTTTGAAGTCTACTTTTTCTGAGTAAGTATTGCTACCCATGCCTGTTTTCGGGGGACATTGGCTTGATAAATCTTCTTCCAGCCTTTCACTCTCAGCCAGTGCTTATTTCAGTCAATGAGGTGGGTCTCTTGTAAGAAGCAGATTGTTGAACCTTACTTTTTAATCCGGTTTGCCAATCGGTGTCTTTTGATGGGGGAATTTAGTCTGTGAACATTCAGTGATAGTATTGATTGGTATGTGGTGATCCCTGTCATTTAATTGTCTTTGTTGTTTAAGGGTTTGATTGTGTGTAGCTGAATCATTGTTATTTTTTACTTTCTTGTCTTTTCTTCTCCTGTGGTTTGGTACTGCCTGCCCTTTCATGGTTTTGTTTGCTTTCACTTTCTGTGTGTAGAATTCCTTGGAGAATCTTTTGTAGTGGTGGCTTGGTGTTTGTGCATTGTATTAGCTTCTAGCTTCTGCTTATCATGGAAGACTTTTATTGCTCCATTTATTTTAAAAGATAGTTTTGCTGGGTAGAGTATCCTAGGATTGAAGTTATTTTCATTCAGTGCCCGGAATACCTCACTCCATGCTCTTCTTGTTTTTAATGTTTTCATGGAGAAATCTGCTGTGATTTTGATGGGTTTACCTTTATATGTTATTTGTTTTTTCTCTCTTGCAGCCTTCAATATTCTTTCACTATTCTCTGTGCTTGTTGTTTTAATGAAAATATGTTGTGGGTTTGTTCTATTTTGTGAAGTCTGTTTGGTGTCCTGGAGGCCTCCTGTACCTGAATGGGCATAGTTTTCTCTAGATTTGGGAAATTTTTGGTTATTATTTTGTTGATAATATTACAAATTCCTTTTGCTTGTACCTCTTCTTCTTCTCAGGTTTGGTCTTTTGATGGAGTTGATGATTTCTTGCATATTCCTTTCACAGGTTTTGAGTTGTTTGAATAATAGTTTTTCAGTTTTTCCTTTAATTTCCATTTCATCTTCAATTTCTGAGTTCTGTCTTCTGCTAGTTCTAGTCTGCTGGAGTGCCTTCCATTGTGTTTTGCATTTTTGTTTCATTTTTTTTTCTGAGGTTTTCTGTTTCATGGGTTACTTCTTCTTTAACAGTGTCAATTTTTGATGTTAATTCACTTATCTCTCTACTTAAAGTGTTTTCTGTTTCACTTTGGTGTTTATTTAGGGATCCTATGAGTTCATTTATTTGTTTCTGTGTCTTCTCATATTCTTTATTTTTGGTGTTTTGCAATTTCTTGAATGCTTCCTGTATGTTTTAGTAGACCATGTGTAGGAAAATATCCATGAAATTCTCAGTGATTTTTTTGCAGGATTTCTTCTTTCAGAGTGTTCTTGTGGGCTTCATTTAGTTCCTTGGGATAGTCTATCTTTGTTTTGTTGGGGTCTTGAACTGGGTATCCATTTTCTTAATTTCCTTCTGAATCATGTACTAATTTATTTTTTGGGGGAGAATAGCTTACATCCCTTTTTTTGTCTTCACATGTTTCCACTTGGTGCTGTTTCTGTCCCTGGTCTATGTGTAATTTAGTATTAGCTAACTTACAATAGTAAAACTAGTGAAACCAAGAACGAAAGAGAAAAAAGAAAAAGAAAGAAAAAAAGAAAAAATAGAATTAAAAAAAAGAGAACCAAAGTAATCAATAGGGAGAGATGGTGGACTAGCAAACAGTGAAGAAGACAAGCACTTAGAGAGAAAGAGAATAAAAAATTTCAGGTTCAGGAACAATGAAATTTCAGTCTTAGCAGTTCTGGTGTTACTCCTTCACTATCCAGTCCTGGTATTGGTATTCAAGCAGTTGCTCTGTTGTAGTCTCGCCAGGTGGTTGGATCAGGAGACAAGCTTTGTAAATTGTTATTTGTCCTACTTCAGGCAGCAGCTCATCTGCTGCCTACTATCAGCTGGCTACTTTTTCAGGCTTTGTTTACTGAAAGTTCACATGGAGAGCAGCTCATTGTTCCTCCCCCCTTCTCCAGTGCGCTCAAAGCACCCTGCCTCTTTGCTTCATGTCCTTTTCAGTTCCTTGTTTATTATTCAGGTTTTTTTTTGGGGGGTGGGGGTCAGTCTGTCCAGGGGGCTATGCTGGTTTATCCCAGGGGTGGCTGTGGGAATACCATGTGCCTCTTATTTGCTTACCTGTTGGTCTGCTGGATTTCTCCCAAGCAGGTTTGGAGCTGGCATCTGGTGGCATGGGAGCCCTCCTGCTTTCTCAGTGTAATGTGGCGTGGAGAAGCTTTGTGCAGACTGGGGGTTTGTAGTGTCAGAGTTTTGCTTATTCTTGGTGGTTTTTTTCTGCCAAGTGTGGCTCCAGCATCTCAGCAAGATTTTTGATTAATGGAGCTCACTTTTTCTGCTTTCTCCCTCTAGTCACCATCTTGGGTCTCCCCAAAGCAATTTTTAAAGAAAATCATTCTTCTGACTATGGTTATTGGCAATTATAACATTGAGAACTAAAAGTAAAAAATTCAGTATATTTATAGTTCCAAAGGCACAGAACAATGTAGTAAAAAGTAATCTAGATTTAGAAAATGTGACATTTACCTCAAAGTTTTCACCCCTAGCTCTGGTGCCATTAGTAAATCATCCAAATCTCTAGTTTGTCAACTATTTTGGTTTTTGAAAATTAGTTTTAGATTTGATAACAAGTCTTCAATGAATAGTTAGAATTGTGGGCTTACCATATATGAAAAATTCTATACACTATCCTACTTAATTCTTGTCAGAATTCAAAGAGATAGTCTTCTAGCAACAAGGGGGAGCAAGCCTAATTTGTTTGCTCCAGGTCACCTGGCTTGGATGTGGCTGAAATCAGGAAACAAATGGGATGTCAGTTATTTCACTCAAATACATAGTTATCCAGTGTATTTTAAACTGTATAATTAATGAAAGTATGTGTGTGGATTGAATTGTGTCCCTTCCCAAAAGATATGCTGAAGTCCTAACTTCCAGTACCTGAGAATGTGACCTTAGTTGGAGATAGCATTTGCAGATACAACCAAGGTAATATACAGTCATTCTGGATTAAAGTGTGTCCTAAATGCAGTGACTGGACTGGTGTCCTTATAAGAAGGTAAAGTGAAGACAGTGACTCACACATGGAGAAGAACTTCATGTGAAGATGGAGGCAGAGTTTAGAATGATGCACCTGATAGCCTAAGGAACCTGAATGATTGCAGCAACCACCAGAAAATAGAAGAGGCTTTTTCTTAGAATCTTCAAAAAGAACCAACCTTGCTGACACCTTGCTTTTGAACTTCAGGATTCTAGGACTGAGTCAGCCTAAAAATTTACTTTTATAACTTGTTAGGAATTCTTTTACAATCTGTTATTGTTAAGCATTCTTGAAGAGTGTGAAGATGAAGAAAAAAAGAAAATTTTCTTAAGCTTGTGGAATTTGGGAGCATAGATTCCAATCATCCTGTTCAAAGTATTCTGTGTACATCTTAATAGGTAATATTTTTGTTCTAGTATTTTCTTGCTTTCTCATTAAAAGCAATGTTGCTTGAAAATTAGATGAGTTAATTTGTTTTGTGTTGCTTTGGTTTTGATAGTACAGTAGGAGACAATGTGTTTGTCTTTCCTAACCTGGACTATAAGGAAAGATAAATGGTCTCATTGGATGCCTTGTCAGCAATAAAGAAGTAAAATAGTGGTTTCTTACTCTGTTAAGTGGTAGTATAGTTTCTGCAGGAAATTGATATTTCTCATGTACTCACAGAAAATATTATTTTCAGCTGAAGGTATTGGAAAAACTGTCCATTTAAAACAAGGCAGCAATATAACCAGAAATGGTACTTTAAAACATGACAAAATTTGACACATTGCTCAGTTCACAACAGTCAGTCACACTGAAGTTAATTCTGAAGACAAGACGTCACTGAATGTGACCCTTTGAACTTTTTAGAAGATTTGTTTTCCATAGTGGCAGCACATAAGAAATTATCTGTGATTTTCCAAAAAGATGTAAATAAATGTCTGGAATCACCTCAGAGTACACTTTAAAAGTGTCGAGTGAGGCCTGGGTATATGTAAATTAAAAAAAAACTGTATATGTGATTCTGATGTCCAACCAAAGTTGGTAATTAACCAGAAGTGACTATTTGTTAATAAAAAAAGAAGTATCTCTTTGGCTATGAATATAGCATAAGGTTTAGCATACAAAAAAGTTCTAGCTTACAACAAAGTTTCCCAAATTATTTAATTGTATTTTCTGTTGTGTAACTACTGATCGGGATTAGGTCTAAAAGCTAATTTTTAATCAAAACAAGTCAACTTTTCAGTAAATCATGATAATTTCTGTCACTTATGTTAAATGGTTAATTCTTAAACTTTAACACCTAGAAATGCATTAAGTAATTATGACAAGCCTACCATTAATTTGAATATGGCTTAGGAAATCAGATTCTTCCAATTTTTAAGGACAACTGAACATTATATCTTATTTATTGATATAGATTCACATCATAAATTAAACATAATTTATGGATAACTAATAATTGAGTTGCAGTTTACAGGATGATATAATGCTATGTTTATAGAAATATATTATTTTAACATTTTTTATTCTTTTTCATATTTCTTAGTATTTATTTATTTAAAAGTCTCAAATACTTTTTTGACCCCTGTGAAACAAGAAGTTTCTAGTTCCTAGGTCAATAAGACATAATGATAAAAGTGCCATTAAAACCACCTTTGGAAGTTGGTCTAAGAAATTATTTGTTCATATCTTTCAAAACTACTTTTGCTCTCCACTTAGTCTGATGTGAAAAATAATTATAGTTTACTAAATGGAGTTTAAAGGTGTCCGAGAGCTTGAAACCTTGACATTCAAAGACATAAAAAGCTTGAATAAAGGCTTTATTTTTAGCTTCTTGCTGAAATTAAAGACAAATCATCAGGCATATGTGCAGAGTGAGTAGTCAGACTCTCTTCAAATGGCTGCACGCAAAACTTAAGTAAGAGAAGCACACATCACAAAAGTTGTGTGAGTCCACACACAGTATCTGGTGTGCACACAGATGTCAGACACTGTCACACAATGACCTGCTGTCTAGGGTATGCTGCTCTGTAAGTCTGAAGGAACATGGGTCTCACTTCATCCAATGCCACTTATATAAGTGCAATTGTTTTATTGCTCCAATGAATCTGATGTGTTTTTGAGACTCATAAAAACTACCAGTGCTGCAGCTGGATGATTTTATGGACATTTGACTGAATATTGTATCAGGTTTTACTATGCTTTTAATTCTAAAATATTAGATTATGCACAGAAAATATGCTGTTATGACAATAACAAACAGATCATTTGAAAGGACAAACTTTGCCTAGAGCATCTTTGCAGATCTGAATTTGGAGTTGGATGATGAATTGAAAAAGATACTTCAAAGGACAGATACTTAGCATCTCAACACACACACTGCACACTGCATGTTTGGATGTTATGTAGGGCTTATCACTCAAGGTGATAAAGTGTTTTATTACTGTTCTTTCCACTGATCATCCATGACAATTCTGATCTGATATTCTCTGTCATTCCCTTTTTTGAATTCTGCAAAGTTATCAAATATACCATGGCAGATCTGCGAAAAGTATAAACTAGAAACTCTCTCTGATGGTATCAACATATGAGCAATTTATTTTCTTTAGCTATACTGAAGGAAGATATGACTTTCTTTTGTTACTGAAAGCTGAATTGCTGAGAACTTATGGGTGATTCTATCGTTCTTGATGTGTTGAGACAGTGTTATATCTGGCCAAAAGTGCAGAAGCTGCCTAAGTTTGAGTCCCACATCCACCTCCGATGACTGAGCAACCCCGGGCAAGTACATATGCTCTCTGTGCTTCACATCCCTCACCTATAAGGAGAAATTCATAATAACATTTGTTTCAAGACTGATGGGAGAACACACAGGCTAATAATTACTAAGCACTCACAGCAGTAATTTGCACAATCAGGAAACATTACCCACTGCTATTCTGTGATTACTTTCAATATGTTTTATAACACCCCACCATTTTGCCTTGAATTTTCTTTCTCATGGTTTAGAAATAGAATTTGAAGGCATTCATGCCATTTATCTCAAAAATCAGTATGAATATAAAAATATTAAATTCTGATTATTTGAATTCAAAGTGAAGATGGTGACTATGCTGCTGTGCATGTGGGCAGGATTTTGGACTGGATAACAAAATGCATCAACCAAAGAAAGCTTAGGATGAATAGGGCATTTTCTTTAATGAGAAATTCATTTAAAACACTTATCAACATACTAAATTCAAAAGTTGTTCAGTAAAAATGAGAAATGCAAGCAAAGATTAGACACAGATCAAATGTACATCTATTTTGTTTAAGGTAAACATTGTTGGTTTTAGGATTCTCTTAGAGCATCCAAATTGATATTTGAATTGGTACTTTAGTACTAGCCTTGGTACAGTATCTGAAAATGGGACCAACTTAACACAACCTAAAACTCGAAGACCAACTCAATAATCGGGTGGCAATAGTGAGGGCACAACTATTGCAAGCTTGAGAGCTGGTGGCCCTTGCTATGTCATACCACAATGTGTGGTAAATCCATTATCGCTAATACTTTGGTTTGCCTACAGAGTGTGATGTAGGAAAATGGAGAAATTTCCTGTGTTGTATATTTCTAACATTTATAGCAAAGTCTTACTTGTGAGATGAATTTAGTCAATACCATGTCAGTTTGCTCACTGAGATGAAAAAAGTTGTATGTAGAAGGAAACCTGAATAATTGAGTATCTGGATTGTAAAATCCAGTGTTCAAAGAGTCAACTGGCTTTGAATAGGTAGTGTAGCTAGAGATAAGATTCTAGTCCCAAACTCTTTCTAAGTAGCTTCTCTTAGCTACTCTTTGATAGAACACAGAGACTCCAGAAACAAGCAAAATACTTATCTCAATGATCTTATTTTCCATTTTTTGGAAATATTCTGTCAAAATTGTCATCATTAAGGTTGAAAGGGATATACATAGTCACAACACAGAGGCCAGTAAATAAAAGACTGAATTTTTTGAGTTTAAATATCACCCCTAGTTGAAAACTTTGGCCAAATATTGTTGTTCAATTGCCATGAATGTCTTTCAATACTTTTGGTACTTAAAATCTCAACTATATTCTAAGGATATTGAACAATAGCTTAAAATCTATTTATTTTTCTTTAATTTATACAAACAACATTTTTATTAATGTACATTAGTATTCATATGTACTATTCTATTAAGGATTGTATGCAGA